>NC_142930.1:169674011-169834011 GCF_046866305.1 Octopus bimaculoides
CGGCCGACAAACAAACTACAATCGGAATACACAGAATCAAAGGATAGTGCAATCGCAGAGATAGAGTCTGTGCTTGGCCTGAGAATCTGTGTGTAATGATGCAACATTCGATTTGCATATTATCAAGATGGCAGCATTGTTGAGATCATTCAGAAGCAGGAAAGAGGAAACCAGGCCTCTGTTATGGAGAACTTTTGCTGGGTCACTGCTCACAGCTGTGATCACTGCAGAGTGCGAAACCGGTGGCGGAACTCGTGGCAATCCAGCGCCACTGCAAAGGAAATTGACTCGGTGAAAGAGATGAGCCACTGGAAGGGGTTAAAAGAACTGAAACTCTACTCCCTAGAGAAAAAGCATGAAAATATGCATTGACATACATATGGAAGATCCTGAAAAGTCTAGCTCCCAACTTTGGAATTAAAAGCTATACTAACCACTGAACTGGACGGTACTGCATAGTATCAAAGATCTTATCTCCACAATATAGAACAAGGGTCCAGTACTGTAAAAGTGCTTGGGTTTCAGGGGTCCACTACTATTCAACATTCTGCCAAACAACCTCAGAGTTTTGCGTCGTTAAGATGTAGACGTCTTCAAAGAACGCCTTGATAAGATTTCATTTGAAAATAACAGACGAACCTATATCTCGGCAGGAGATACAAAGAATTGCAGCTCCGTCCAGCACGCTTCTTCACCAGACATTGTACAAAAGAGAAATGTAATCACACTGAAAGGCGGTGCACCAGCATGGCCTCAACTTCGGTAGGAAACTAGTAACAGCGGACAATTACTCAGACTTCAATTTGAAGTAAAATGACTTTCTATGAAAATATTAAGAAAATATTTGTCATAACTGAGTCTTAAATGACATACCGTTCAATAATCTCTCTTCTTTACTGAAGATAATCTCTACTGAAGATAATCTCTACTGAAGATAATCTCTACTGAAGATAATCTCTACTCATGATAATCCATTACTGTTAATCCAATAACAATATCCTGCAAATCTCCCAAGTTAGTGGTAGAGGGGAAACAACTCAGTAATTATTTCCCTTGAACAGTGATTTTTTTTTTTTTTTCAAATTTTTCTCCTTTTCGAGATATTTATTAATATTTTGTCATTGTTGTCTTTCATTTCTTTCAGTAACGGGGATACGGCTATGCTGGAGCAATGTCTTGGAGGGTTTAGGCGAATGCGTCGTCCTGACGACTTCTATGAATTACTGATTCTTATTCTATAATTGTCTTTTCTCGAACGAGGGACGTCCATAGACTAACAGTGGTTGTCTAGCAGACTGATACATACATACATACATACATACATACATACATACATACATACATACATACATACATACATTCATATATACATACATACGTCGTCGTCGTCGTCGTCGTTTAGCGAACGCTTTCCATGCTAGCATGGGTTGGACGATTTGACTGAGGACTGGTGAAACCAGATGGCTACACCAGGCTCCAATCTGATTTGGCAGAGTTTCTACAGCTGGGTGCCCTTCCTAACGCCAACAACTCCGAGAGTGTAGTGGGTGCTTTTACGTGTCACCCGCACGAAGGCCAGTCAGGTGGTACTGGCAACGGCCACGTTCAAAATGGTGCATTTCATGTGCCACCCGCACAAAAAAAAAAAGAAAAAACATGAGCCAGTCCAGGGGAACCAGCAACGATCTCGCTCGAAAATCCTACAACGGCCCCGCACAAGAGCCAGTCCAGTGGCATTGGCAACGGTCTCGCTCGAAAAATTTCTTGTATCACCCGCACAAGAGCCAGTCCAGGGTCACTGGCAACGATCTCACTCGAAAGATTTCATGTGTCGCCCGCACAAGAGCCAGTCCGGGGGGGGGGGCACCGGCAACGATCCCACTCGAAGGTCCATATACATGCTACGGGCACAGGTGCCATCACGATTTCGATTTCGCTTGCCCCAATAAGTCTTCGCAAGCTGAGTTTTGTGTCCAATGAAGGAGACGGCGTTGGCATGGGTGCCAGTCGTCGAATTTAACTCGATTTCTATTTCACTTGCCTCAACAGGTCTTCGCAAGTGGGGTTTAGTTTCCAAATTAACTCGATTTCGATTTCACTTGCCTCCACAGGTCTTCGCAAGTGGAGTTTAGTGTCCAATGAAGGAAGGTACGCATAAGTGGACTGGCTGAGGCCTTAGATTTAGGTCTCACTTGGCTTGCCGGGTCTTCTCACGCACAGCATATTTCCAAAGGTCTCGGTCAGAAGTCATCGCCTCGGTGAGGCTCAATGTACGAAGGTCGTGCCTCACCACCTCATCCCAGGTCTTCCTGGGCCTACCTCTTCCACAGGTTCCCTCAACTGCTAGGGTGTTGCACTTTTTTACACAGCTATCCTCATCCATTCTCGCTACATGACCGTACCAGCGCAGTCGTCTCTCTTGCACACTACAACTAATGCTTCGTAAGTTCAACTTTTCTCTCAAGGTACTGATACTCTGTCTAGTATGCACACTGACATTACACATCCATCGGAGCATACTGGCTTCATTCCTTGCGAGCCTACGCATGTCCTCAGCAGTCACGGCCCATGTTTCACTGCCATGAAGCATGGCTGTTCGTACACATGTGTCATACAATCTGCCTTTTACTCTGAGAGAGAGACCCTTTGTCGCCAGCAGAGGTAAGAGCTCTCTGAACTGTGCCCAGGCTATTCTAATTCTAGCAGCTATGCTTTCAGCGCACCCACCTCCACTGCTAATTTGGTCCCCAAGATAGCGGAAGCTATCAACCACTTCTAGTTTTTCTCCCTGGAATGTGGCAGAAGTTGTTTTCTGCACATTCACAGTATTTATAACTCCAGAACATCTGCTGCATACAAAAACTAACTTCCTAGTTAACCTTCCTTTGATATTGCTGCACCTCTTATGTGTCCATAGCTTGCACAGGGTGCATCTTATAGAGTTACTACCCACTCCTTTTCTACAGATCGAGCAGGGCCATCTACCCGAAGGGGTTTGTGTTTTGTCTGCCTTCCTACTTATGAGGACATTTGGTTTTAGCTAGGTTGACTCTAAGGCCCTTCAATTCTAGTCCTTGCTTCCACACCTGAAACTTCTCCTCTAATTGTGGTAGTGACTCAGCAATTAGTGCAAGGTCATCAGCGTAGAGGAGCTCCCAGGGGCATCCTGACTTGAATTCCTCTGTTATAGCCTGGAGGACTATGATAAATAGGAGGGGGCTGAGGACAGAACCTTGGTGGACCCCTACCTCCACCCGGAATTCTTCACTGTACTCTTTGCCAACCCTCACCTTACTGACAGCGTTTCTGTACATGGCTCTCACAGCTCTCACTAACCATTCTTCTATCCCTAGTTTCCTCATTGACCACCAGATGAGAGATCGGGGGACCCTATCAAAGGCTTTCTCCATATCAACGAAAGCCAGGAAGAGAGGTTTATCCTTGGCTAGGTATTTCTCCTGAAGCTGTCTTACTAGAAATATAGCATCAGTGGTGCTTTTCCCAGGCACGAACCCAAACTGCATCTCATCTAAACTGACTCGCTCCCTAACCAGTTGAGCTATGACCCTTTCCGTGACTTTCATTACCTGATCTAAAAGCTTGATACCTCTGTAATTATTTGTATCTAAAGCGTCACCTTTACCTTTGTAGTAGTTGACTATGATGCTGCTACACCAGTCATTGGGTATGACTCCTTCGTGTATCACCTGGTTCGTAATACGGGTGACTAGGCTATAGCCGACACTGCCAGATATTTTGAGCATCTCTGCAGTGATTCCTGATGGGCCGGGGGCTTTCCCTGTCTTCATACTCTTAATTGCTTTATCTACCATGATACTGTCAACTCGGATAGCTGGTCCCTCTGTTGGGTCGACATACGGCAGACTCTCTTTCTCCCATTCATTCTCTTTATTAAGTAATCTATCGTAGTGGCATCTCCAGACCTCTTTCTTTGCATCCTCATTTAGAGCAAGCGTACCATCATCCATGCGAACACATTTCTCTCCTACTACATCACTATTCTCTCTCCTACACTGTCTTGCAACACGAAATACCTCAAGTCTTTGGTCCTCACGGCGCAGAACATTGGCAAATCTTTTCTTATCTGCCTCCCCTCTGGCTAAATAAACCTGTCGCCTAGCTTCCCTTCTGGCAGTTTGATAGAATTCCCTGCTACCACCGTTCTTCCAGTCCTTCCAAGCCTGTTTCTTTTGTCTAATAGCCCTGTCTACCTCCTTGTTCCACCACCACGTTATTTTGGGTCGAGAAGGGACCTTGCACCAACCACAGATCTCGTCGGTGGCCCTCAGCAGGTTGTCCTGTAGAAACGTCCAGTTGTCCTCTACATTGTGTGAAGCTACATCCCCCTCTATTTCGTCGAAAGCTTCGAGTAATAAGTCTCTAAATCACATACATATATACATACATTCATACATACATACATATATATATATATATATATATATACATACATACATACATACATACATACATATATATATACATACATACATATATACATACATATATACATACATTCATACATACATACATACATACATACATACATACATACATACATACATATATACATACATACATACATATATACATACATTCATACATACATACATACATACATACATACATACATACATACATATATATGTACATACATACATACATACACACACACACATACATACATACATTCATACATACATACACACATTCATACATACATACATACACACACACACACATACATACATACATACATACATACACACATACATACTTACATTCATACATACATTCATACATACATACATACATACATACATACATGCAAACAAACATACATACATACATACATACATACATACATACATACATACATACATACATACATTGATGGTTTCACGGAAAAACTGCGAAAGAAACTTACGCAGATTCTCCAAATCCAATCTCTTAGTGGCAAAGTGAAGATTTGTAAGACATTGCAAAAAATCTGCATGAGAGATTCTTATGTGAACCGATGCACATACTAGGGTGTATGCTTCGACAGTTCAACCAACACACCAACTCAACCTCATATGTACAAAGACCGGGATCTTTCTTAACTCAAAATGTCTCGTTGCCTTGTTAGCAACCGGTTTGAACTCTTTCAAGATGAACTAAAATTAAACTCAAAGAAAAATCATACATACAATTTAGCCTCCCCTCGAATTATTCTGGTTGAAAATATGGAACGAAAAGAGGGGTCTCAACCTCAAAACGTCACGGCTAAATGCAGTAAAAGGAGAGAATGCTGCACCAACATCGACAGTAAAATAAATGCAGTTAGCCCAGTAACTTTTACCATAGCTGTAGGCAAATCGCACAATGGGAAGACATCTGGAAGGGACCTAATAGTTGAATTTTGGTATAAGAGGCTGACATTTTACGTAAAATTACTATGTATATTCAAAAGCCCTATGGAAATTCAGATTTTGTGGCCAAGGATGAAACCACCGAGTTGGCTAAAAACTATAGGCCCATTGCTTGCCTAAACATTATGAACAAACTATATACAAGCGTGTCTCAACCAATTCTTCCAGGGTCATTGTGAGTTCATAACATAATGTACTGTCTGGGGTAAAAAAAAATATATATATATAATTTTTTTTTTTTAACCATCGTAGCAGCTTTGCAACAGGATGGTTTGCTTATCGGAAGGCATTTGACTCTATTCTCCACTTATGGCTGCTGAAGTGTCTGCATTTGGCAAAGTGCCTGCTACTGCAGTTGCTGCCATTGAGAGGCTCACAAAGACCTGAGCAACAATTCTTACACTTTGAATCGAGAGTGGAATGATTGTCTCCAATGCTATGAATATTTCAAAGAGAATATTCCAACGAGAAAGTCTCTCTGTAATTCTGTTCATTTTGACGTTAAATCCATTATCAATCCCACTACAAAAATTAGATAGCTACATGCTAGGCTCTACTTCTACTAGAGATATTAATGTAGCTCATAATTTCATTGTGGATGACCCCAAGGTTTATGATGATCTCCTATGCGGCCCCAAAACAGCTGGGCTCTTTTACCTCAGAAAAGACCTGGATAGAAAGCATTCAGCATATAAAAAAAAGACCATGCATGGGTATGTTGCCCGGAAGTTTGAAGAAGACTGTAGAATTGACACGAAGCGCAGCCTCTCTTGGACACAAGACCACTACATCACATCATAATTTAAGGGCTATGCGCTTGCAATCCAGGAACAAGAGTTTGACACAAAGTACCTGGTGAACAAGAGAGACAGTGACGCTCTTGTAATCCCAGGGTGCAACCGCATGTGTAGGCTATGTCCTGTTTCTGTGGAAGACACTATGCATGTGATTAGCAGCTGTCCTAAAATGTCGGTCACAGTACTACCTCCCTATGCGGCATGATGTTTTTGCTAAAACAATTTACAATGCCATCCGCAAAAAAAGACTGCCCTGAAATAAACTTACAAAATCCCTCTGTTATGGAATACATTTATAAGCACCAACTCAAGGAACACTGGTGGAATATTCCTATCAAAACGTCTGTCAAATGTAGACATAACAGGTCGGATATTGTTGTTTGAGACAGAGGGACAAAGGTATGTACCATCATAGAGGTCAGCTGCCCTGCAGATATAAATATCTCTTTGAAAATCAAAGAAACAGAGGATATCTATGGACAACTGCTTCGAAACCTCCAGCTTCTATATCCAGACTATGAATTCATATTCATACCAATAATAAACGGAGCACGACGTTTTGTTAGTAAAGAAGAATCGGGATAAACTGGGATTTTCAGAAAAAGAAATCGACCAGCTGATCCGTACATTACAAGTGCAATCTGTGAGTGGAACAGTAAAGATATGCAAGACTTTTCTCAAGTTCCAAATGTGAATTTGTCTGTGTAAACTACATCCCACAGATGGAGCCTTTTATCGTTGTTGGAAACTAGTTCCCTCCTCAGTGGAAGATTTATAATAATTAAAGAATAGAAGATGCATACCTAAACACATACATACATACATATATATATACATGCATGCTTACATACATACATACATACATACACAGACACACATACACACATACACAGACACACACACACACATGCATACATACATACATACATACATACATACATACCCTGCTGCTGATGTTGAAATTCCAATGAAGGAGCCTTGAATCTAGATTAGAGATCGGCTCTGTTCCTACTTGCATGAAATCCTGAAATAAAACTGAATAATTTCATACATAAACACAAAGTAGAAACTGGCCGAAAGTACGTATCCTCTTTGCTGCAATCTTAATTCGCTGAGTGGTAATAAAAAGCGAAACGAAACGATACTTTTCCCAGAGGGAAAGAAGAGTTGCCTCCCATCGCACATTTAAGCCGTGATAGGTGTAGAACGGTAATAATGTGGCATAAAAGAGCGACCGATATAAATCAAGCCACGGATTTTATATGTGAATTTCAACAAAAAGACTGAGCGCTATAAGGATTTGGCATTAACTAAATTCCATACATTGGAACTGCATCAGTGATTTGGTGATGTGACAAAGATATTAATATCTCCAGAAATAAATGAAGAGCAGATTGATGAGTTTTGTGGGGGGGGGGGGCAGGGTTGTGTGGCTTTTTTTTTGAGGGTGGAGACAGATGAATAACTGCACGATGTAATTTTTGATTCTTTACTCGCCACTAAGGGCTTATTGCACGATGTAACTGCCATATATATAAACTTTAGCCAGGAAAAGGTTGACAGCAACTTTGAAGTCTCGACTTGCTCGCCGCCAGGCTATTTGGTGACCAAGACCAAGCCTAAGCGGCCTTTGGTTTAATGCTAAATTGTTGTTATAAATAACTTGACACAAAAACGAGTGTGTGTGTGTGTGTGTGTGTGTGTGCGTGTGTGTGTGTGCGTGCGTGCGTGCGTGCGTGCGTGCGTGTGTGTGTGATTCTTTGAGTCTTATTTAAGTTCTTGAGAGAATTCAAGCCGGTCGCTAACAAAACAAGACATTTTAAGTCGCGTTCCCGGTATTCGTATATCTCCGTATGTGTAATTTATTCACTTAAGAATCTCTCATGGAGACTTTTTGCAATGTCTTCCAAATCTTCACTTTGCCGCAAATAGATTGGGTTTGGAGAATCTGCGTCAGTTTCTTTTGCTCTTTTCCCGTGAAACCGAGTATTTCTAAGTTTTTGTGTAAATTTGTTGGTGTTGTGGTGGAATCCGAACACCCCCGTCAATGGACGGTTCTAAGTTGTATAAGTACGCATGTATACTATTCTCTTTATTATCGGCCTAAAGCCATTTTCTGGAGATACAAAAAACAAGGTGTTATGTGCAGACGATGTGCAAAAACAGTCGTAGAAGTCGTTTGAGAAGAAGAGATATCGGAATTACGTGTTGGTGGATTGATAGTTGTTAAATGATTAAGGCAGAAGCCCGCAATCACAATAAAACATCGTAACAGTTGGCACATAAACTAAAGCAGCTATTTTGATAGGTACAACTGAGAATTCATAGAACTCAGAGTACAAGAGCTGTGCATTTTGCGTTGTCATAAATATTGTCTTTTTCCTCGACTTTTGATTGTACTCTCACATCTGTTGGGCAACTGGCCTTTACAACAGAGCAGGACTTTTGTCCCACAGGTCAATATCAGATTTGTTATTTTTGCACTGAATTGCTGTTTTTATTGGAGTGCCCCACCAGTATTACTTGTTTTTTAAGGTGTAGAAGCCTGCAAGTTTTGGCATACCTTTGAAGTATATCAGGGCAGCCCCTCCTGCGAATAGCATTGCAGATAGTCTTTGCAACTATATCATGCTTCAGAGGGGGGGGGTGAGTGAGAGAGAGAGAGAGAGAGAGAGAGAGAGATCCTGCAAGAATGTTTCACTGAGTGTGATTATGTCAATGTTGGGCTTCTTCAGTTCAAGGGCAACCAGTGCTGGTTTCCGTTCTGGCACTAAGTGATTGTCTTGGAGAGTGCACACATTCCAAGAACAAAGGTTAATATTTTTAAACTTCTTCAACTTTCAACTGCGTTACTGAATAACCAGACAGCTACAGCAAGCTGCCAAGTTTAAGGTGTGTAAGCAATGTTTAGGGCTCCTTTTCTCATCCGTCCCCTAGCTGGAGAAAACAGTGGTGTGTCTAAAAAGACCTACTTTGTCACCATTGGAGGACACGGACAGCATAGTTAATAAAAATATAATAAAAACATCATCATCATCATCATCATCATCGTTTAACGTCCGCTTTCCATGCTAGCATGGGTTGGACGATTTGACTGAGGACTGGTGAAACCGGATGGCAACACCAGGCTCCAGTCTGATTTGGCAGAGTTTCTACAGCTGGATGCCCTTCCTAACGCCAACCACTCAGAGAGTGTAGTGGGTGCTTTTACGTGTCACCCGCACGAAAACGGCCACGCTCGAAATGGTGTCTTTTATGTGCCACCCGCACAAGCCAGTCCAGGGGCACTGGCAACGATCTCGCTCGAAAATCCTACAGGAGCCAGTCAGGCGGTACTGGCAACGGCCACGCTCAAAATGGTGCATCTCATGTGCCACCCGCACAAGAACCAGTCCAGGGGCACTGGCAACGATCTTACTTGGCTTGCCGGGTCTTCTCACGCACAGCCCATTTCCAAAGGTCTCGGTCCGTAGTCATCGCCTCGGTGAGGCCCAATGTACGAAGGTCTTGCCTCACCACCTCAGCCCAGGTCTTCCTGGGCCTACCTCTTCCACGGGTTCCCTCAACTGTTAGGGTGTGGCACTTTTTCACGCAGCTATCCTCCTCCATTCTCACCACATGTCCATACCAGCGCAATCGTCTCTCTTGCACGCCACAACTGATGCTTCTAATGTTCAGCTTTTCTCTCAAGATACTTACACTCTGACGGGTATTCACATTGACATTACACATCCAACGGAGCATACTGGCTTCATTCCTTGCGAGCTTACGTATGTCCTCAGCAGTTACAGCCCATGTTTCACTGCCATGTAGCATGGTTGTTCGTACGCATGCGTCATACAGTCTGCCTTTTACTCTGAGTGAGAGTCCCTTTGTCGCCAGCAGGGGTAAGAGCTCTCTAAACTTTGCCCAGGCTATTCTTATTCTAGCAGCTACACTTTCAGCGCACCCACCCCCACTACTAACTTGGTCGCCCAGATAGCGGAAGCTATCGACTACCTCTAGTTTTTCACCCTGGAATGAGATAGAAGTTGTTTCCTGTTTGTTTGCAGTCTTTATTGCACCTGAACATCTGCCACAAACAAAAACTAACTTGCTAGTTAACCTGCCTGTGATGTTGCTGCACCTCTTATGTGTCCATAGCTTGCACCGGGTACATCTTATAGAGTTACTACCTACTCCTTTTCTACATACTGAGCAGGGCCATCTACCTGAAGGGGTTTGTGTTTTATCTACCTTCCTACTTATTAGGATTTTGGTTTTAGCTAGGTTGACTCTAAGGCCCTTCAATTCTAGACCTTGCTTCCACACCTGAAACTTCTCCTCTAGTTCTGATAGTGACTCCGCAATTAGGGCAAGGTCATCAGCATAGAGGAGCTCCCAGGGGCAACCTGTCTTGAACTCCTCTGTGATTGCCTGGAGGACTATGGTAAATAATAGGGGGCTGAGGACGGAACCTTGGTGGACCCCTACCTCTACCCGGAATTCATTGCTGTACCCATTTCCAACCCTCACCTTACTGGCCGCATCTCTGTACATGGCTCGCACAGCTCTCACTAGCCATTCTTCTATCCCAAGTTTCCTCATTGACCACCAGATAAGGGATCGGGGGACCCTGTCAAAGGCTTTCTCCATGTCAACGAAAGCCAGGTACAGAGGTTTATCCTTGGCTAGGTATTTCTCTTGCAACTGTCTCACTAGAAATAAGGCATCAGTAGTGCTTTTACCTGGCACGAACCCAAACTGCATCTCATCTAAATTGATTCGCTCCCTAATTAGTTGGGCTATGACCCTCTCTGTAACTTTCATAACCTGATCTAACAGCTTGATGCCTCTGTAATACATATGTACACACGTTGTTGGATGGCCGTTGACTACTTATAAGTTCCTCCACCCTTTGACGGGTTCTATTTTACATCCCGCAGGGTGTACAACAATCACCCTCTTCACCAAGCAAGCTCGGTTGCGTTGCCAGTTTAATCGCCGACAACTCAACCATGCAACAGGTTGTACCAGCAGATTATTTCTGGCACAAAGTCCGCTGACCTACCCTTTGTCACGCGTTGACCGGAATATAAAATTTTTTTTTTTCTTAGACTATAGCTTTTGCCTCGTCCTCCGAGGGGAATCTGATGTCAAGTGTCAGAATACCTGCCGTTGGTGGTACGTGTGTTTTTTTAAGTCAAAACGGATTTCAGACACCTCTCTACTAGGGCTTTGTTTGGTCTTTCTTCCCGTCTACTTTTTGGTCCTATGCATTGGTAAACTATCACACACATCTCTCTCTATCCTCTATACTGCTTTCAGGCATCATTTTTCGTTTATCTGTCATACACTTTCTTTTGTTAACTCAATTCTTTCAAATACCGCATGCACTGGCAAAAGACCCAGTTTTACTGCAACTGCTTGTTTGTGGTTCCGCTGACGTTTTCGGCGACGATTGAACCACCAGCTGCAGTTATGGTGGTGTTTGATAATGCAAGAGCTGTTTTTTTTTTGTTTTTTTTTGCTTTTTTTGTTTTGTTTTTTTGTATTATAGAATTTCAAGGAGAGGTGATGACGTCAGTTACTATTGTTGTTATTGTCGACTGCTGAAATTTCCCTGTCCAGGCTGGGACTGGTCTTTTGCAATCGAGATGATGGAGACGGGTCTGCTATCACTTGACATTCAGTTCTTCTGGACATTTAGTTTTGTTAATGGTGGTGAAGGCAGTTTCACTTGTTATAATTGTTATTGTAGTTGTTGTTGCTCAGCACACTTTTGTTACTGCTACTTACTTCAATGTACATCAGTCTGAAGGAGTTATTTTCCCTGAAAAACAGGCATAGAATGACAGCCTCTCATTCACAACCTCCTCACACGCTCGCTTTGAAATATGCTGCCATGTTTTATTTTTGAAAAAATTCAAATCCTTGAAAGAACTCACAAATCCAACTGAACAAAGATTAGATTAAAACACAAAATTTAACAAAAACACATTTTTAGACAGGGCAAACAAGCTTACAGTTTTTGAGAGTGACTAAATAATAATTGTCCTTTCTACTAAAGGAACAAGGCTTGAAATTTGGAAGGATGGGACGAATCAAATACATTGACCCTGATCTTTCACTGCTATATAATTTATTAACCCCGAAAAGATGAAAGGTAAAGTTAACCTCAGCAGAATTTGAACTCAGAACGTTAAGACAGACGTAATACCACTACAAGCTAACAATTCTGCCAGCTCATCACCTTAATAATGAGTTCAAATTTTGGCACAAGGTCAGCAATTTCCGGGGACAAGATAAGTCAGTTACATCAACTCCAGTGTCCACCTGGTACTTATTTTGTCGACCCAAAGAGGATAAAAGATAAAGTCAACCTCCATGGAATTTGAACTCAAAACATTAAGATGGATGTAATTCCATTAAGCATTTTGTCCAACATGCTAACAATTCTGCCAGCTCAGCACCTAAATAATGATAATAATAATAATAATAATCTTTCTTTCTACTAGAGGCACATGGTCTGAAATTTGGGAGGCGGGGGGTGGGGGGCTAGTCAATGACATCAACCTCAGTGCGTAACTGGTACTTATTTTATCAACCCCAAAAGGATGAAAGACAGAATTTGAACTCAAAATGTAGAGCAGTGGAATTTTGCACAATGCCATGACCATCCTACTCAGTGAGTCCAAAAAATGAACAAATCAGATTTTTAAAAACAGTAGGAAGTGAGTTGAGGGAGGATTTCCAGTAACTTTGGGTACAAAAAAAAGCTGCTTGGTTAGGGCAGTTGAAGGACGGTCATGCTGAAAGGGACTTGTTTGTGAAATTGACTGAAAATGTATGGAATCCTAGTGGAAGGTGTGTATTTGCTCATGTGCAGAAGATTTGATCCCTCATCCAGCTAAATACTACTACCTGGTCCTTGTGTGATCCTATTCCAGTTTATTCTGTTGAAAAACAATGAAGCCAGACGTTGAATGGGACCTTCCCCCTCCCCCACCAACTCTAACGACACCATTAAAAAGCAACACAATATTTTAGTTCACATCCATTTGGTTAATGAAAGAAATGATTAGAGCTGCTGCTGCCACTGCTGCTGCTGCTTCCATTTTTTGTCAAATCTCTTCCACTCAATCCGGATTACCAGTTCTAAATTTAGGATTTCCAGGATATTCTTTTCCCAACAAAAATATTAGAATATCCTGAAAGAACAACAAACAAGAGGTCTATAAAAGATTGGAAATGGAAAGTTAAGTAATTATAAAACTGATTAATAAATGGCATTAATTAATTAGTAGAAATATACTTTTCAATCAATTTAATTCCATTTCTTAGAAGTGAGATTAATAACAAGAAAAAAACCGAAAACACAAAAGTGAACAATTTTTATTGAAGAAATTTTGTTAACATGGAGTCTGGAAGAAGAATTAGAACGAAATTGACTTTGGGGAAGGAAAAAAAAAGAAGGAATTGAAACCCATCAACTGCTGAGAAGTGGTCAGCAAACGGCCATAGAGCAAGGTGACAGATTACAATTGGAGAAAGCAATGAAAAACTAAAATAAATTAACTAATATGATAGAATATCATGATGGTATCACAGGGAATGAGAAGAGTCTAGGAAAAACGCTTGGTATGAAGCCTGCAAATATTGTCAAAGAACAAAAATGTTATTAAATTTCATAAATCCTTGATGGGGTTGCATCGTCTGTTACTCCTGACTCGATGTGTTATTGACTAAAAAAGTGTACTTTGGTATTCGAAGAGTTAGCCACAATAATAACTGCTGCAGGTGTTTCATCACAATCTGCTTCAATAATCACTAAAACCCTAGAACTGACCACGGGACACTTTTCTACGATTAGGAATTTTTGTTACTTTTTAATGGGGGGGTTTTTTTTTTCTTTTTTCCATTTTTGACTGACTAGAAGCGAAGGATTTCTTCTAGAAAACCTGGCTAAGAGTAAAAGGGAAGGATTTAGGATCAAACAATGTAATGGACACATTGAGAATAAAACAAAATGGAAAATAAGCAGAAAAACAAAGGCTTTCCGAGGAAAATCAAAAGAAAAAGTTTTGATTAAAAAAATACATTAAAAAAAGTCAAATCACTATAAAACCTGGGGGGTGGGGTATGTGTGTGGGTGGGGTGCATGTGCATGATTGTGAAAAATGACTCAGTTCACTTAACCACAATGAGGGTAACTAGCAATGCAAGGGAGAGGAAGAATATGTTTGTGTGTGACAAAGAGGGACAGTCAGAGAAAGAGAGTGTGTGTGTGTCATTAGGAGTGAAAGAGAGAGAGAGAGAGTCAGAAAGTCAGAGAATGTATGTTGCTGTGAAAGAGAAAGAGTCGAAGAGAGTGTGTGTGTGTGTGTGTGTGTGTGTGTGTGTGTGTGTGTGTGTGTGTGTGTGTGTGTGTGTGTGTGTGTGTGTGTGTGTGTGTGTGTGTGTGTGTGTGTGTGTGTGTGTGTGTGTGTGTGTGTGTGTGTGTGTGTAACGGGAAGAGAAATTATTGAAAGAGTGAAAGAAGAGGGCAGAAGATGGATGGATGGGGGGTGGGAGATGGGGAAAATAGAATGAAAAAGTATAATTGATTTTGATTGGTTAAAAGATAATATTTAACTGAATGACGTTTAACAAATAAAGAGGATTGAAAGCTATTGAGAAGGTCAGATGAGATGAAGAGAGCAGGGGGATGAAGAGAGTAGGGAGATGATGTGACACTGATGAAGTCAACTTTGAAAATCAAACACTTGTCATAAGAGACAAACAAAAATTAGAAGGAAATGATAATAATAATAATAATAATAATAATAATAATAATAATAATATGAAAGAATTGAAATTAGTTTGTCACAGAGAAAATAAACAGAAATCAACTGAAAGCTGTAAAAATTGTTTAATGGTTGAAAAAACAGGACTGGTTTGATATTTGTGTGAGAAACTTAGTTTAAAACACAAATATTGTTGACATTAACAGGAAGGTTATACAATGAACAGGATTGACAAAGAAGGGAATACAGTGAACAGGATTGACAAAGAAGGGAATACAGTGAACAGGATTGACAAAGAAGGGAATACAGTGAACAGGATTGACAAAGAAGGGAATACAGTGAACAGGATTGACAAAGAAGGGAATACAGTGAACAGGATTAACAGTAAGACAGTGAGTTAGGACTAACGTTAGTTGTGCAAATAGGGTATATTGGTAACATATAAAGTATGTAGCAGACACACACACACACATATATATATATATATATATATATATATATACATACACTCATACTAGTTGTTTGTTTTGATTGGTATAGAAAATACAAACACCCGCATACATCATCATTTAACGTCCTTCCTCCATGCTGGCATGGGTTTTATATATATATATATATATATATATATATATATATATATATATAAATAGCTAGCTAGATAGATAGACAGACAGACAGACAGACAGATAGATATAAATACATATAAACACACAGAGATAAAGACATACATACACTCAGACACAAATACACATGCATAACCAGATATACATAGATATACAATATGATCATCACAGAAACATGTATTTTAGAAAAAAGAGTTTAAGTCAAAAGCAAAACAAAAACTATTCAGGTTTTGTTGAACAAAACAGAAGCAGAAGTATACAGGCTGCGTAGAGACTGGCTCCATTTTATGCATAACACGTGTTATATATGTGTTACTTTATTTGTATGTTTGTTTGTTTATGCATTTGCTTTGCAAGATTCCTGGTGTGTGAAATCATGTGGTGAAACACATATGACCTCCCCCAAAATATTACAATATATATCTACACACACATAGACATGCACTATATATATATATAATATACACACACACACACACACACACACATGTATTATATATATATACACACACACACACATACATATATAAATACACAATTTTATATACATACATATGTACTATATTACACACACACACACACACATATATACACAAGTGAGTGAAAAAGTGGCACTCAACGTATTTGGTAGGACTTAGAAATATCATTTGATAACCGTTTCATTCAGCTCCATGCAACTTAAAGTTTTGCGATCTCATAGAATAAACCTGACTCCTTGGGCTGAGATAACTGAATGAAGAAAGTTCAAGATGGCTTTTGGAGATCCTGCTGCCATTGTTCAAGGCAGCAGAAAAGCTGCTGCTTATATTAATAATTCCTTAGAGACAGCAATTCCAATCTGTATCTTTAGTACCACTTGGTTGAACAGGATGTTGGTGATGTGTCCCTGTCAAAGGGATAAGGAGAGCATTGAGCAACACCAGTTGTCGGGGGGGGGGGGGGGGGGGGCACAGGGGGTTTATACCTACTGCATGAATGCACAAGCATGTGTATGTTGTGTGTGTGTGTGTGTGTGAGCAGGTGTGAGCTGGTGGAATCAGCTTGTTAGTGGGTAATATGTTACTCAATCTCCAGTAGCCATCTTGGACTTTCTTCAATCAGTTTTCTAAGCTTGAAAATCTAGGTTTCTTTTATAAGCCCACAAATCTAAGTTGTAGGGAGCTGAATCAAATTGTTATTAAATTATATATATACATATATATATATATATGAGAGAGAGTGGGGGAGAGAGAGAAAGAGAAAGAGAGAGACAAAGAGAGAATAGCATGCTATAATTAATACAAAGTAAGATTTAACCAAAACTCAAAAAAAAGACAATTGTATTATTTGATCCACACATAGCAACATTTCATTTTGGAAGTCCAGTCTATACATATACACACATGCACACACAGTGAAACCAGAGTGCATATACACATACACAGGTGTGTACACTTATTTAACTGAGTAACATCACAATAAAGATCATTTGTTGCTGTCTTACCGTAACTGATACCTCCAAAAGCCACTAAGAAGGATGAATGTCGGTACATGCTGGATGTAAGATATGTAGTAGCCATACTGCACACACACACACACACACACACACACACACACACACACACACACACACACACACAAGCGATATTTGCCTTCTGTCTCTTTACAACATACACAGATTCTTGAGTGAAATTCCTGTCCAGTTTGTCCGGCTCATTAGTATTTGATGCCATCATGTAAGCCACGAAGAAGCCGGTTGTTCTTGTTAACAATGATAGCAGTAGTGCCAACACTACACCAAAGAAACACATTACATGTGATTATCAGACCAACCCCCTCCCACCCCATTAACACTGACTGTTCCTGTAAAGACAGCGCCAATAACCAAAAATAAAAGTGGACAGTGGGCCAGTAGTAACAGTGGTATCCAGTTTCTAGCACCAGACGTTCGATCCATTTATAAAAGACAATAAATAATGCTGGTCCAAAGACTGGCGGTGTTTCTTTGTCTACAAGTCCATAAATCCATTTAGTGTTTCGGTGTCAAGATAATATAGCCTTGCTACAAGTATGATAAGATGTTAATCCATCAAGACTAGCAGATCTCTTTAAATCCTTCTTCAACCACATTTTCATTTTGTCTTCACACACACTGGACATGGCCTACAAAACAAGAGAAAATAAGTGAAAAGAGCATCTTGAAATTCATTTCAATATCATTTCAAACCATTTTAACCAAGCTGCTGCAGTATGATGACCCCCAGCTATATTGATAATTACCTGTCCTAAATAACAACAACGTCAGTCTTCTACAAGAGTTACCCCACCACCAACCCAGCTATATCTCTCTCTCTTCTACACGTGAACAAAGCAACAGCCAAAGAGTTACTATGCTTCTCAATGATGTGGTTCCATGTGGCCCCTGTTGCTATCAGATATGTAGTGACCCAGTAATTGGTTCATAAAAAATCTTTAAGCAA
Source organism: Octopus bimaculoides (assembly GCF_046866305.1). Classification (NCBI taxonomy): domain Eukaryota; kingdom Metazoa; phylum Mollusca; class Cephalopoda; order Octopoda; family Octopodidae; genus Octopus; species Octopus bimaculoides. The sequence goes on from NC_142930.1 coordinate 169,692,088, forward strand.
TAATACCCCTCACCCCTCTTGACCATCTTTTCAACACAGATCAATCATCATCATCATTTAACATCCATATTCCATGCTGGCATGGGTTGGACGGTTTGACTGACAATACAGGTGGCTACACCAGGCTCCAATCTGATCTGGCAATGTTTCTACAGCTGGATGCCCTTTCTAATGCCAACCACTCTGAGAGTGTAGTGAGTGCTTTTTATGTGCCACCGGCACGAGGGCCAGTCAGGCGGTACTGGCATCGGCCACACTTGAATGGTGCTTTTTACGTGTCACTAGCCCGGGACCAGTCAGATCAATGCCCATTTTATTTCTCTCTGGCCTCAAACATAATTGTTGTCTTATAGACAACAATCATGTCTCATATTTTCTTCCTTTGGTTCCGACAAAGGCAGTAATTCTCAACACCTCCCCCCCCCCCACCCTTTTAACAACTATACTATCACTGCAACCACCCCTCTACCCCCTACTCTAACATCACTACTGCCACCCCTAGCACCACTGATTAGGTTCACCCTGCCTACAGTATTCAGGGATTCACTCAAACAGTTTACGAGTTCAATTTCATTGGAACTCCTTTAACTACTTCTCTTTACCCATCACTTTTCTTGTCTTCTGTGAATCTGTCAGACGTCCCCCATTCCTGACATTGAGTACACAGCATAGGATCCCTACTGACTTCTTTCCTCCATGATACACTCATTCTTTGCTAACTGCAAAGAATGAGGTCTTTGTTTTTTGGATTCTAAGCCATTCTTACAGGTTTGAAACGTTTCCTTTAATTCTTCAACAGATTGTCCATTTAAAACTACCGCCAACTGCTTCAAACACGCACAGTTATGAATTCCTCAAGATTTATAATGAATAGTAAGGGATTGAAGACAGAGTCCTGCTAAATACCAACCTTCAGGCTGAATTCTTCGTTGAATTTGTCACAAATCCCCTGTTTCTTACAGAACTTGTCTACAAGACTTCAACTGCTCTCAAAACCTATTCACTCATAACTACATGCTTGAACACAACTCAGCCAAATCAAGGAACATAATGTAATGTTGCTTCTTCTTTTTTTGGTGAAACTGTCTCAAGAAATATGGTGTCTGTGGCTGGACACAGCCTGCTGACCTATCAGCTAGAACCATCTCAAACTGCCCCTAACCTCTGTTTTCATATCTGGAGTTGTTGACAAAGATGTTGTTATGTCAATCATCACAAGACATGTTTACAAATCAACATTGATGTTTATACGTGAAACTGCTGGCTTAGTCATTCATAAATCATGTCTACAAATGGCAAAATCAGAGCTTGTACTGGAAAAGATTGCTTTGTTGATGAGGTTTAATAATACAGAAACATGTCCAATGTTATTGTCCTGCCAAACATCACACTCACTCCTCTATTTTCATCGAGCACAATTAATTAATGATTTTAATTAAAATTGTCTTGACCAATTATTTCATTATTGTTTCATCACCAGCGTGACTGTAAGTAAACTATGCTTTTCACTACATTATTAGCACTGACTTTACTATTTGCTTTCCAGGTAGAGTGTGTCCCTGAGTAATTCTGTTGGTCCATCTTTTGCATTATCTTGATAGTAAGTGGGAGAGGCATCAATGGGATGTCATTAACACTGCAAAACATCTGATGATGGCAAGAAAAGACAAAGCAGGAGGAAATTCAAAAGGTCAATGGACAGGAGGAAAATGATTGGACATAGTAGTGTGGAACCTGGAGGGATGGCTACAAGTGATGAAAGGTGTGGATGTGACAAGAGAGCAACTCGCAGAAGTCGGTATAGTAGAGAGAGGAGATTAACGGATTAACTAATCTACTGGTGAAACTTTTATCAATTTAATGATGACAGGTTGGTCATGAAAGTTAAACGAGATAACTCTACTAAACCATAAGCAGAATATAGGCAATGTAGTGGCGGATAAGTGGGATAACACTTGTTAATTCCAACTTTTGTCACACAAGACACAACATAAATCTCTTGTTGTCGTCTCTGGTTGTCCATGACTAATTAGTTGTCTCCATTACAACAACAACAACAGATTCTAAACTAGAATTTATGTAGCTTCTTAGTAGTGTCATCATTTTCCGTCCACTTTTCCATGTTTGCACTAATCGGATGTAGTTTACTGAACCAGATATTCTATGGCTGCATGTCTTTTGTGTCACCAACCCTCACCTGTTTCCAAGTAAGGTAATAATTTCTGCCCCCACAGCCAGACACATTTCCAAAGAATATTGGAAGAAACGAATGACACTGCTAGTATGACAGGGACATTTACAACCCATCACATGATGTCAAGACACACGAACACACGTGTGTACACACACATATACTTTATATAACAGGCTTCTTTCAGTTTCTATCTAGGTGCCACAGTGGGACTGAGCCCAAAACCATATAGTTGTGAAGCAAACTTCTTATTCACTCAGCCACACCTGCACCCAACCTCCTCCTTCAATTCCACATTATTTCATTGAGATCAAATAATATCACTCCCACTTCTTTCTCAACCTTTGACCTGTTAAATTACCATACATCATATTCTCTATTCTCCCCTTATCCAAGTTCAACCAAATTCTATAAAGCAGGATCTGTCAAATCAAACCTCTTCTTTAATTCTAAATCCTTCACAAAACTTCATCACAATTCATCACCCAGAATTTTATCAATTGAATTAGTTAAGCAGCCTCTACGTCTCATCACCATCATCATCATCATCATCATCATTTAACACCTGTTTTTTTTCAAGCTGGTATGGGTTGGACATTTGAATAGGAGCTGGCAAGACCAGGAGCCACACCAGACGCCAATTGTCTGCTTTGGCATGGTTTCTATGGCTGAATGCCTTTCCTAACATGCCAACCACTTTACATTGTGTACTGGGTCATTCAGGAGAAACATGCACACCACAAAATCTCTTGTCTTTTCCGTAATAAATCTCAGCTATATACATCATCATCATCATCAAAGACAGACAAGAAACCATTGTTGAATATTTAAGATGTCTTAGACACGTGTACAACTCTAAATCATGGTAAAAAATGAAGAAAGAAAAACAGTAAGTTACCTCTAACTTGAGGGCCCGTTCCTTACTTAGTGCTTCCAAAGGGAAAGAAAGGTCATGCGCATCTGCCAGGGCTCGGAGGTCAAAATAATACTTGGCATACACACTTGATGGTACATTGATGTTGAACTGCAGCATTTCTAGAAACAATCTTTCCAGTTCATTCCTTGATAGAAACAGACCAGAAATTGGTAAATAGAAGCAATGTGTGTGTGTGTGTGTGTGTGTGTGTGTGTGTGTGTGTGTGTGTGTGAACAATATACGTTTAACCATAAAACACAATTTCCTATTAAATATAAACATTTAATATTGGGGGGACACTTCTTGATACAGTGAGATATTGTTGATAATGGAAGTATTATCATTGAATCAATCAATTTTATGTTGGGTTGGACAGGTTTGTCAAAAGGTATATCTGCAACCTGGAACATGGATGTTTAGGTGGGTGTTATCATCATGAACACATACTATTAACCTCTTCCTTCAGATGTCCACTTTATTCCCCTCTACCATTAACAGTTACCATTTCATTTACCATTCCTAACAACTTGGAACCAGCCAAGTCATAAGAATTACCATATTTCATGGTATATAACAAACATGCACATATAATGAGCACTCTTTGAGGGGAAAATTTCTTGCAAAAACTCAAATCCTAGGACATTAAAAGCTAAATACACAAACCATTTTAGCCATTCTTAATAGGAATGATGTCCCTCCCGCCACATAGAAATTGTAGAAAAAACAAAAACAGGCAAATGAAAGAATAAAATGATATAAAATATCTAATAGAAAGAAAATCATAAACTTCATGCTTTGCAAAGCAAAATTACCATAATGGAAGGAAACTCATAAAAATATTCATAAATCATTTTTCATTACCATTTCATTTACCATTCCTAACATGGTAAATGTTAGGAATTAGTGGTGCATTCTTCAAAGACCAAAGATTTGATATCTTTGGTTTCTAGAAAGTCTTTGCCACTCTCAGAATCTTCTTCATAAAGAAGGTCATTCTTCAAGGTCATCTAAATTATGGCTTATGTGTCAAAATCTTTTATAACAGCTTTTTCTTGAACAAACTCCCAACATTTCTGATACAGTGATTGAAATGAAATTCTAGAAGAACACAAGAGTTGAGGGGACTTACATTTCTTCCACTTGAATATCTTTCAATATTTGGCAGTAATCCACATTCCATACAGCTTGGTCATCCCAGACTTTGGAAGCCAATAATATAGCACCCAAAACAATTCTCTTCCAGTTGGAGGGACTGATATCCATCTCAGCATATGTCAAAAGTCTCTCAAGATAAACCTACAATACACAGATCATCATCATCATCATCATCATCATCATCATAACAACACTTTTCCTATATCATCAGAAAATCAGTCTCTTGATGTATAGCGTACAATAGATTTGTCAATCACAGACAACATATAGAAGAAGCAAACATGACTGTGCTCAACAAACAAAACAGAAATTACATGACACTCTCACTCTTTCGTATATACACACCAGTGAGCCAATTTCTTGCAGTGTATAAGACTCAAAACGCTACAGCCATCTTTACACAACCTCAATTTGCAAATGCAACAGTCAAATTTCTACTGCAACCCCTACTGCAACCCTAACAATGTTTATAACAAAGTCAAAACAATCTCCCTAAACCGTTACACTCAACTACAACAATAACAGCAGGGTTCATGTTACAGTAGGGTCCCTCAAGAAAGAAAAACCTGTCCGAAACAACAGATCTCTTGAAAGTATCAAGTGACTTATCAGTCATCATCATTACCATCATCATTTAACATCCGCTTTCCATGCTAGCATGGGTTGGACAGTTTGACTGAGGTCTGGAGAGCCAGCGGCTGCACCAGGCTCCAATCTGATCTGGCAATGTTTCTACAGATGGATGCCCTTCCTAACGCCAACCACTCCGAGAGTGTAGTGCGTGCTTTTTATGTGCCACCAGCACAGGAGCCAGTCAGGCGGCACTGGCATTGACCACGTTCAGTTGGTGCTTTTTACATGTCACCAGCATGAGAGCCAGTCAGGGGGAACTGGCCACACCTACGATATTGGTTTTACTTGACTCAACAGGTCTTCTCAAGCATATCATATCACCCAACGCATCAGGGGTATTCTTAACAGGGCCGGACATGCGTCGCTGCGATCTCACTTTAGTTGCTGAGTCTTCTCAATCACACCCCTACACACGAAAGAGTTCTACTTGATCAGGGCTACAGTGAGGTAGAATGAAAGCCCCACTTACCAAAGTAACTATAGCACATTCAGCAGTCAACTGGGCAGCGGTAAAAAGGGTCCGCACAAACCGATAAATTGTCTTGTGTTCTGGGTCTCTTTTGTCATAATCAGAGGGAACAGCTTCTTTCTGTTGAAAAAACAAAGAATTATGCAAAATAATATGGTTTGGAGATCAGCTTAAAATCTATTTAGCTGAAAACTAGAAAGCAAAAGTGGGACAGTCACTTGAATGACAAATTACAGGGCATTTGGGCTAAATTTGACAGTTTGTGTAAAAGGAAAAGAAAACACAATATCCCATCCAAAAATTAAAATTTTTTTTTTTTTTAAATCAAAAAATATTAACTCAATTATGGCTGGGAGATAAGAGTTTATTCAAAGAAGCTGCTCTAAGTTTCCACCATAGCATCAAAACAGCCCCAGAAGCTCAGTGTGTCCTTGGGAAGGTTTTCAAAAACCTCCTTGATCTTGGTCACCAGCTCAGCTTTCATGTTGGAGGCAGAGTGGTTTGTGGCTTTCTCAACTGCACCCCACACATAGTAATCCATGGAATCAGGAGGTCAGACATTGGAGATGGTGTAGTCCAACAACCACTTCTTACTTTCCAGCAGCGTGGCAAGGAGCTGAATCCTGCTGCCACACATATGGCCATCCAGTAGCAATCCACTCCAGCCAGGGTTTGACCACAGTCTCCAGCAGCTTCATGTAATCACCTGAACTGGGTTCATCAGTTTTTGGATGAATTCTGGGATGGGAATGCAGTTAGAATGTCTTGTTTTCCTTCCTGCTGACCACAGCTTTGTAGTCTCTGCTGCATCTTTGTCGTTCATGTCCCATCTTACAGCCTTTACAGTGTTCACACAGCACTGAGCAGCAATATTTTGATACCTAGCATAAATCATGATATAGGTAACTCTTTTCCAATGTTCAGATCGCTGCTAGTCCTCTATGAAACTAAAAAGGAAACATAAAAATTTTTTAAATCATCAAATTTAGACCAAACACCCTGCGTTTGTTAAAACTTTTCGTGCACCCAAAACCAGAAATGGGAATATTTTTTTTATCAGAGAAAGGAAAGAAATATTATGTAGAAACAATGGTTTGGAAATATGAAAACATTCATGTGGAAACCGAAACCATTCAAAGAACAGCTGCATTTCATCCAAAATGGAAAAGAAGTAGTAAGTGTCACTCACAGACAAAGGATGTAATTTCTCGTCGAAGATATCTAAGTAGCGAGCTCCATTGTTGCCTTGGCCACTGCGATCACGATTCTTAATGTGAAAGTAAATGGCCAGTGCCACCGCCTTGATTGTGTTCTTCAGATGGGGCTGGCTGACAGTTGAATCATCGATAAAAATTGTAGAACAGGAACTGAACTTCTTCAGCTGACCATAGTCTGAATTCTGGAAAATTACAAGATCTCAATGTTAGGAGGTAATTAATATTCATATGTTGATTTTAATTAATACAAACATCATTAGAGGAAACAGGGCTTTTTGTTTGTTTGTTTTTTTTTGTTTTTTTGCTATTGAAGCATCTGCTGACATCAGGGTTCTGCACTTATTGTGTACTGACAAGAGTGTGATGAGATGACACTGGTGTGGCCCCAACAGGGCACAGGGCTACACAAGACTACAAGATCAATAGTTGCTATGTCTTACAGATAGCCATCTTGGACTTCCTGCATCTCTCCACTCAGTTAACTGAGTCCAATAACAAGAGAGATTCTTGTAAGAAGCTTACTGTAACTCACAAGAGACTGATTCTAACTGTTTTTCACTTCCACCTGTCTCCATCTTTTGTTTGTTTTTCTTTTGTTTTTTTTTTTTGTTTTTTTTTGTGAATTCTGCCCCTATATATATATATTATAGATAGAACAATGGGCAGATAGACAGAGAAGTGAGTAGGTTTGCTACTGGTGGGGGGGATGGGGGTTGATAATCAGACATTTACAAAATGTAAATAATTATTTTGAGTGTCAGAAATATATTTAGAAGAAAGTTATGATTGGCTGTAAATGTTTAATAATTTCTTTTGGGGGGAGGAAGACTTAATAGAAAAAAGGAGGGAGGGAGTGTGAGTCAGGCCCCAGTATATTACAAGGATACACACCACATTAGATATTATAATGAAACCAAATGACACAGAAAAAAAGATATGTGAAACACGAAAACTAATTTCAGTTTTAACCTTCTAATGTTTATATTAATTCTCAAAGATTTTGAATCCTAGTTTAAAATGAATTCTGTCAAACCCTCATTACCATATTTCTATAAACTACCTTTTGTATAAATAAATTTTGAAAATAATGAAGAATTTAGTAAAATAACATTGTCTTTATTAGGTTTGTGTCTGGAACATAAATTAACATGAAATTTTGATGGAAGCTTTTAATTCAGACCTCTTTAAAACAGGAAGTTATAACGAGTCATCCCAGGCAGGTGGGTATCAAAAATGTTGACCCTTTAAATACGAATGACTCAAACAATTCTAAATTTATTTTTCTTTCAGAACCAGAACAAAGGAAACTCTGGATCGAAATTTAAAAAGTTAAAACTGCAATGAAGAACTATTATGAGTGAAATAATAAAACAAGTTTGGCTAGTAATTGCTTTAATTAATTATAGAGAAATAAATCAGTTTAAAGGGGACGTTAGTCCACACTATTACCTCCAGCTAATGTACTACAAACTGACTATTGTTAGATCAATGTAGAAAACATATATAGTTACGTGGTGATGAAGATCGTACTGGCTTCTTCGGCGAATTTTATTATCTGTAAATAGAAAATATAATTACTGAGGCAATGATATTTGCTCTAATGAGCACATCATCATCATCATCATCATCATTTAACGTTCGTGTTCCATGCTGGCAGGAGTTGAACAGTTTGACACGAGCTTCCAAGGCTGGAGAGCTGCCAGGGCGTCATTTGTCTATTCTGACAAGGTTTCTATGCCCTTCCTCACACCAACCACTTTCCAGAGTGAACTAGCAGTTTTTACATGTCTCCAGCATGGGCACGTTCATGTGATACCAGCACAGGTGTCTGCAAGACTAGAATAGCTCAGCTGAGAGAGGGATGTAGAGGACATGGTAGGGTGAAAAATATAGTAATGTCTGCAGATTGAGAAAAAAACTACATTATCAGGAAAATGTGGTTTGAATGGGTGCCGAACACCAAACAAGTAAGTCAAACTTGGAAGGGCTGAAATTAAATGACCTAAAAATAGAAACCAAAAGCTTGAAAGACCAAATGCTTTGAGTCACTAATCTCTTGTTTCTTCAAATATACGTCCTGGCATGGCTGTGTGCTTAAGAGAAGTCTGCTTCCCAACTACTTTGCTTCAGGTTCAATTCCATAGTATGGCACTTTGGGCAAGTGCTTTCTATTATAGCCTTGGACCAACCAGAGTCTTGTGAGTGGATTAGGTAGATAAAAGCTGAAAGAAGCAATTTATATGTGTATGGGTGTGTCTGCTTGTCTTCACATCACATGATGGTTGTAGATCAAGTGTCACTATTGTACAAACAGTATCAATCATTTTCAACCATCCATGAAAACATATCCATCCATGTAGAAATATCACCCCCACTCCCACCCCACCCTTTTCAAACAGGTAAGGGCTGAAAACAAAAAGGGGCATCCAGTCATAGAAAATCTGGCTCAACAAATTCCGTTTGGCCAACACAAGCACCAAAAAGAAGACGTTAAAATGACGATGATGATAACATTAGGGAAAAAAAGCATGTGCCAAAAAATCTTAAAATGCATTCATTTATGGTTTTAAAGGGATGTTTATTAAAACATCTACTTTTATAAGGTACTTGAAAGCAACAAAGGCAAGCAAGGTATGGTGTAACCCATCTACTTACAAACAACAAAATTGTATGGCAAGAATATGATATTATCGAAGACAAACAAAAGCTGGAATGGTCTATTTACTGAATATATCTGTTTCTTTTTAAATTCTCTCGTTTATTGAAAAGTTTTCTTCTTTTCTCTAGATGATGATGATGATGATGAACAAATGTAAACAATTCAAACAACTGAAAGACTGAATTTGTTGCTTTTATCAAGTGAAAGAGTGACGGTAAAGGGAGATAAGCAAAGCACAAACGCATTAAAATTCAACTTGTTAATCTTTTAAGATGCTCTCATGATGGTGGAGAGAAAATGTCATCATTGTACAAAAGACGGAAAATGAAAAAGAAAAGCAAAATAGTAAATAACAAAAGAATTTAAAGAACAAAGTATTCAACGATGAAGTTTTCACAAATTTCAATCTTATGCCTCACCACATATAAGACATTTCTATTATTATTATTACTCTTTTACTCGTTTCAGTCATTTCACAGTGGCCATGCTGGAGCACTGCCTTTAGTCAATCAAATCGACTCCATGACTTATTCTTTGTAAGCCTAGTACTTATTCTATCAGTCTGTTTTGCCGAACCGCTAAGTTACGAGGACGTAAACACACCAGCATCGGTTGTCAAGCGATGCTGGGGGAACAAACACACACACACAAACACACACACACACACATATACATATACATGACGGGCTTCTTTCAGTTTTCGGCGACCAAATCCACTCACGAGGCTTTGGTCAGAAGACACTTGCCCAAGGTACCACGCGGTGAGACTGAACCCGGAACCATGTATATTATTATTATTATTATTAATATTATTATTAATATTATTAATATTATTATTAATATTATTATTATTATTATTATTATTAAGGTGGTGAGCAGGTAGCATTTTAAAATTGTAAAGAAATGATGTTTTTTAAACCCGTCATTATATTTTCCTCTAAAATATTTCAAAATTTCGTGTTCTGAGCATCTGGTCTTTCAAACTTTAGGTATTCCGATGTTGAGATCATTTGAATTTAGATCATTCTTACATTCAATCTTCTTGCATGCAATAACATGTCACAAACCTAATTTAAATGGAATTTGGCCACTATTTGTAACAGGTCAAGCAGCCACTAAGGGCCTCCCAATTAGTTGTAATGGTGAGCCAAAGGAGGTGAATTTATCAATGCTTTTTTTTTTTTTTTTTTAGCTGGACCCCCATTAAACCAAAGCTAAAAGGATCTCAAAGGATTGAGTGTCTTCTCAATCAAGTAATATGGTGTGATTTTGTACGACAAAACAATCCCCATGTATGAAATCGCTGATCTGTTTTCCTCTGAAGCATGACAAACACTGCCTTCTGTTTAGCATCATTAAAACTGTTTCCTGCCAGAAAAAAAAAACAGGGTTTCTATGAACAAACGTTTGAATTTATTTCAGATTGAATTAGTGAAGTGCTGTGGAGGTTAACATGTGGGACTACAACAGAAACATGTTGTGAAAGTTAAAATCCTCAACTCTCTCCAACAATTTCTCTCTTATTCCTATGCTGGACCAATACGCAAACAGTCTTTTTCTCACCTCCAAACCCAATCTCTCCCAAATCATTACTTGCATTTATATCAATCAAGTCATCCATTTGCTAACCACTAAATATTCCCATACTATATAACCCCCACTCCACTGCCAGGGCTATTTGGTTCTTCAAGTCAGCTAACTGGCCAAAATTCTCACTAACCAATGCCAACAAAAGCAATCCCTTTGACAACCCTAATCCTAACTATCACTTCCAACATCTTAAACATAATATAAACAACCATTAACAACAACCATCTCCAATGTACTGAATATTTTTCTACTTCCCCATCAGTCAACTATTTGTGAAGCCAGGTCCACTGGGGACCTCATGCTCTCCTGTGTCACTCCTTAATGTGATCTCACACTCTACAAATTTGCTGAAAACAGGTTTCTTGCTGTCAACAATAATGAAGTATTTGCCTATCATAGATACAAACCAAAATAAAGACACACATCATCATCATAGATACAAACAAAAGAAGAAAGACAAAACGAGCTTACTTTTGAAGTTGGTCTTGGAACGTGTTAGAAATAGGGTTCTGGTTGTTGGATTGTTTGATGGATCGCCATCAATATCTGCAATGGAAAGGAAACCATTTAAATATTTGATAAAACAGTAAATAACTACAGAAATTTCAGCAGGGAACATCTATTCTAGTCATGTAAAAGCACACAATATCTGTTAATCAAGAAATAATATTGATAAACATATATATCAATCTGCATAAACTTATATTTGAAGATACATGCTACATACAAACACATTTACTATATCCACATATCATTATCATCATTTAACAACCCCTTTTTTTCCCATGCTACCATGGGTTGGATGATTCAATAAGAACTGACGAACAAGAGGACTGTGTTGAGCTCCAATATCTGTTTTGTCATCATTTCTACCTTCTTAACACAGTTTGTGTGTGTGTGTGTGTGGCAATCATATTTAATGTGCTCATGAACATTTAGACATGAGAAAACCTTTCACTGCATAAACAGTCTTGAGACAAAATTCTTCTCAATATTCTTCTCATGTGTGGAAACACATTTCTTTGCACAATCTTTCTTCTCTCCATTTCTCAAACAAGGTTATACAAACAGAGAAATTCTCAACATTTTCTACCCAACCTTCAAAACTGTCCCCTTAATGCTGTTTTGTGCACCTATGGTTAATGTGTGTGTGTGTCTATGTGCACACATACACATATACACACACTCTATAGACACACCCTTTCTCTCTCCTGCCACACGGAGTAAAAACAGAAGATGTTCAGATAAGCAAATTTGTTTTCCAACCTAGCACACATCCAAAACCTCTTTTACAGCACAAATTATAATTACTTTATTATTTCATTTCAATATCTATCTGTGTAAATACAGTTTCATCTTCAATGCTGTATGTTTAGAGAAAAAACTTAAGATCCTTACACTCAATCCAACTCTCTCCCTTTCTCCCTCTTTTTTACACTCTATTCATTCTTTTATCTAATTTTGTCACAGTTTGGCTGACCAAAAACTCTTGGTTATGGCTCTAGTTAAGAATGCAAATGTCTAAATCTATCTCGTTATTATTATTATTATTACTATTCTTTCACATTGGCAACCAGAGTGTTTGCTGTTTTGCTGTGTGCCCCCCACCCCGCCACCCCCACCACCTGAACCGGAAGTCTTAATCCTCTCACCTCTATTGGATGTCTTTCCCCTGAACCCCTCCAATGGTTTAATGCTCATCCATCCTTATTTAGGGTTTATCTCCTATGCAATGTAGTGCTTATTCAGCGCATAAAATGATGGTGTAGTGTATGCAGATTGAAGGCTATTGACTGTTTGTTTATGAGTTCTACCAAATGCAAGCTTTCTTTTCAGGTACACAATGGTGCTGTACCCTATCCCAGGTATTATTTATTTAAAGGACACAATGCATGTCTTTAAATGCTACTAATAGTTTCATATGGCGTAGGAGCGGCTGTGTGGTAAGTAGCTTGCTTACCAAACACATGGTTCCGGACTCAGTCCCACTGCGTGGCACCTTGGGCAAGTGTCTTCTATTATAGCCTCGGGCCGACCAAAGCCTTGTGAGTGGATTTGGTAGACGGAAAGTGAAAGAAGCCCATCGTATATATATATGTATGTATGTATGTATGTATATATATATATATATATATATATATATATATATATATATGTGTGTGTGTGTGTGTGTGTGTGTCTGTGTTTGTCCCCCCACCATCGCTTGACAACCGATGCTGGTGTGTTTGCGTCCCCATAACTTAGCGGTTCGGCAAAAAGAGAGCCGATAGAAAAAGTACTAGGTTTAACAAAGAATAAGTTCTGGGGTCGATTTGCTCAACTAAAGGTAGTGCTCCAGCATGGCCGCAGTCAAATGACTGAAACAAGTAAAAGAGAGTAGAGAGTATGTTGAGAAATATCTCAAACATATTCATCAGGCTCAAACCACATATAATTAACTATCAAGCAAGGCCATTTCTCTGAAAGTACCAGGGCCCTGTCTGCTTTGCTAATTACTAAAAACATTCTTCTTTTCTTAAGGCTGCTTTATTCCAGGATTAGTTTCCATTCCTGCAATTTCTTCTCTAGTTTTCCTATGGAACTAGCTACGAGAACAAAGACATCAGTAAATAGGGGTTCCTATGGACAGCCAGTCTCAAAACTCCTCTCTGATGGCTTATAGAACTATGACAAGTTGGAGGGGGCCAAAAACACACATCACATATAATAACCCATATGTGTGTGTGTGCGTGTGTGTACGTGTGTGTTTGTAAATATATCATCATCATCATTTAGCATCCGTTTTCCATGCTAGCATGGGTTGTTAGACGGTTTGACTGGAGCTGGTAAGCCAGAGAGCTGCACCAGGCTCCAGTTTGTATTGGCTTGGTTTCTACAGTTGGATGCCATTCCTAACATGCCAACCACCTCATAGAGTGTACTTTGTAGCTTTTACATGTCACCAGCAAAAGGGTGCCTTTTGCGTGTCACCAGCACAAGTACCTCTCACGTGTCATTGGCATGGGTGCCTTCCACATGTCACTAGCAAGGGGGAGGGGCCTTTGACATGTCACCAGCACCTGCCACAACTATGATTTCACTTAGCTTGACATACGCAAGTATGTGTATGTATATATATATATATATATATATATATATACCCGGGTAAGTGGACAAATAAAAGAAAGAGGGACTCAACACAATTTGTAGGAGTTATATATATATATATATTATTATTTAAAACAATTTGATTCAGCTCCCATCCTTTCTAGGAAACTTTAAGTCACATGGGGCCAAATCAAACTGTTTTAAAAATAATAACATATATATATATATATATATATATATATAAATGCATACACACAAAAATCACTAAATCATTTAATGTCCATGTTGACATGGGTTGGACAGTTTCACAGGATCTGACGGGTTGCTCAACGAATGCATTGTGCTCCAGTGTCTGCTTTGGCATGGTTTCTACTGGCTCGATGCCTTCCCTAATACCAACCACTTCAGTGTGTACTGGATGCTTTCTATGTGTCCCCATAGTTGTTCCAAGCAACTTTCAAGACTACAAACCTGAAGGGGGCAGCTTTATGCTACGAGGTGAAAAGTACGAGAAGGGGTTAGAACAGGTCTTTTGCTGCAGAGAGACAGAGAGACAAACAGACGGTAGTTTCACATAAAGATTCTTATGATTTAAAGCATTATTAAAAGTTGTACAACCTTGTAGTTGATATATTATGTTAGGCCCAATATAAAGGAACCAAAACTCTAGTCTGGTAAGATAAAGGCCTGGATTCAGGGTTGCTGGGAAATACTTGAGAACCTCCAAGTCCATTACTTAAACTTCTTACCACATTAAGAACACTTTGTTAGAATGTGGAAACTGTATGCTCCACCTGCTGTATTTTAAGTAGGTGCTCAATAAATTTGAAATTGATGAAACTATTATGATAGACAGTGTCAGATGTAATTCTTTAATCAATTTAAAAGAGAGACACGTAAATGCTACCATATTTGAAGTGATACCAGAAGACACAAGAGGCATAGCTGTTTCATGGTTGAGTAACTCTTATAATAAAGAGTAGTCAACATAGTAGCAAGGCTTCAGAAATAATAGATTTGTATATATAATAAGGAGTAGCTAACAGGAAATAAAGTTCAAGAACCGTTCAGATAATTTACTAGACAAAGTAGACAGCTTCTGTTAGCTTGATGATATAGTAACTAGGAGTGAGTGTAGAGATGTTGAGTTTGGTTTTAGCCACAATGGGTAAAACATACTGAAGACACATGCGTACACACACACACACACATATATACGGAGAGAAAGGGAGGACAAACAGATAAACAGACACATGAAAAGCAACAATAAGTGAAATACCAAAATAATAACGAATAGAGAAAAAGGTTGACAATATATGTTGTTAGCAGAAATGCTGAACTTAAAGATTCGTCCTGGCAAGAAAGAGATAAGGTGCAGCAACAGTTTAATGTCTGTGTGTCGTATGTTGAAAACCCAACAACTGAAGTACAGAGGACTGCAAACAACAATCTTTACTGTGAAATATGTTGTGCTCAGCAATCTGGAACCACAATTCTATGAAATAACTGACAGTTGTACCAAGATAATTATGTCAACACTATTACATAGAGCATTTCTGTGATCTATGCTGTCATTGAATATAAATATGTCAATTGTCAACTGTGATGAATACAAACACTTTATTTTCACAGGCTACAATGAATAGGAGGGCTTGGTCATTATTATTTCTTACAGCACTACCTTTAAGTTTCATACGAATTATTACAATTGACAAATTAGAAACAGATTATAAACTAAATCGTAGAGCAAAAAATTGAATGCTCCTTACCCCACTCCCTGCAGTAACTCACAAAGGGGGTTTGAGAGGCAGAAATCAAAGTGTGTAAATAAGAGAATATAATTAATTGAAGTGACCCAAACATGTTACTGGTACTTCTTTTATCAAAACAAGAAGAATAAAAACATGTAAGACTCCAGAGAAACTTAGAATCTACATCAAGAGACACATAATGTAGGGGTGGGGTTGGAATGGAATACAGAGGAGACATGAAGGGTAAGAGATGGTCACATGGAAAGGGAATAGAGTACAGTGAGGACATGAAAGGCTGAGGCAGGCCACATGGAGGCAGAATAGAGTACAGGGGAAACATGAAAGATTAGAGACAGATCATACAGAAGTGGAACAGAGTAGAGGCCAGACACTAAAGGTTAGAGAGAGACCACATGGAGGTGGACTGGAGTAAAAGGGAGATGTGAACAGTTAGAGACAGAAGACATGGTGGCAGAATAGAGTACAGTGAAGACATGGAGTGTTAGAGACATACCACAGTGGCAGAATAGAGTACAGTAGAGACATGAAAGGTTAGAGACAGATCACATGAAACTAAAAGAGGACATTGGTGACATGAAGGGTTTGGGGCAAACCATATGGCAGCAAAAGGGGGGGGGGCATTATGAGGGGCTGCTGAAAAGTTCTTGGCTTTAAGGGTATTACGAAAAGCCAGGTTGGAGGTGCAACCTTCCAAGTTCTTTGACAGGGATTAGAAAAACTGAAGGACCACTGCAATAAGGGTGTGAACCTGAGAGGGGAATCTGAGGTTGGATGAAATCATGATTGACTGACCCTTCTCCTGTATTTTCTTTTACCCAAAGCCAGGAACTTTTTAGCAGCCCCTCATAATGGAGGCATGAAAGGTTAGGGTATAGGGGAGACATGAAGGGTCAGAAACAAACTAAATGAAGGTGAAATAGAGCGCAGAGGAGTTACGAAAGGTTAAAGACAAACTGCATGGGATGAAATAGAGTACAGTGGTGACATAAAGGGTTAGGGAGAGACCACATGGAGGTGGACTAGAGTACAGGAGAGACATAAAGGATAAGATGCACCACACAGAGGTAGAAAAGAGAACAAGAGACACAAAAGGTTAGAGACAGACCACATGGCAGCAGAATAGAGTACAGAGGAGACATGAATGGTTAGAGACAGGCCACATCATGTTAAAATAGAGTATAGAATGATAAGCAACACATCTGAAGAGATTCAAGTATTTGAAACAGTTTCAGGTATCTAAAGAGAAGTTTACCTGACAATAAAGTTGGAAATCAAAAATTTTGTGATGTCAGGATGTGTGGTAAAAAAAATGTGACTACTGAATAATAAAGGCACTCACTGACACTGGAATGATAAAGACATGGAAATAATGTGATGAATGTATGGAGGAAAGAGGTTTACCAGATGTAGACTCAAGAGAGGGACCATCCATTATATGAAAGAAAGGGCTGTTAAGGATACTATGGCAGAGAAAGATCATCTGGGTTTTCTGATAAAATAATGAAAATATCCGGCCATGTAGAAAATGTTGGTTCTTCAGTTAGTTACTTGATTAATACAGGGGGGGAGATTACTATCAATGACTGGCAAAGCAGCAACATCATTGTAAACTACGAGAAAGGTAAAGGAGATGCTTTAGCAAGAAGTAACTACAGAAGAGCAATATTACTGATGGAACAAGCCATGAAGTTAGCAGAGAGAGAGAGAATGCTAATCAGGGATGGAACCAGAATGGAGGTGATGCAGCCAATTGGGTTCAAGTCCAACAGCAACCACTGATGCCTTCTTCCTGTGTAACTATCAAAGAACAGGGGACATTATGCCTAACAGAAGAATAATGGCCTACTGACTGAGAGCATTTAACAAGGAACCACTCTCTATAGTCTGGGTGCTTAAAAATTTTGGGAGAAAAGAAAGGATTTGTGAGAATCAAGCAAATCATACAGGAGTGCTGTTAACAAAACAAGAATTAGCAATGAGCTCATCATCATCATCGTTGTTTAAGGTCTGTTTTTCATGCTGGCATGGGTTGGGTGGTTTGACAAGTGCTACCAAGCCAGAGAATTGTGCCAAGCTCCAATGTCTGGTTTGGCAGGTGTTCTACAGCTGGGTGCCCTCTCTAATGCCAACCACTTTAGAATGTACTGGGGGCTCTTTATGTAGCCCTGGCACAAGGGATTTCACTATCTCGCAAGACCAGATTCCTCTCAACTGAGGGTGATGTAATATCGAGCAGGTAGCATCATGCCATGTGATGAGAGATTAAAGTATGACAGAAACAGGTGTTTTGCAATGGAGGAGATATATGGCTGCCACATGTGGAAAAGGAGAGAAGATGGCCTCAAGTTAGGAAGGAAAATGTAAGAGAAGTGGTCCAGAGGAATGAACAGGTAAGATCATCAGGAGAGTGTAGCAGCTGGACAGAGGTGATGAAATAAATCATGAACACAAGTGAAGGTGGGTGTGGTCAATGGTGAATATCAGTTTAAGGAGGTTAGGGTTAGGAAGTAATAGGGGTAGCAAAAATAAGGTGGAGTATGGGTGGTATGCACAAGATGCCAGGGATGAGGTCAGAGGTACATATAAGTGGAAATAGTGGGAGACAAACATAGATAGTGGGGGGGGGGGTCTACCAATGGCAGAACGAGAGGGTGTTCAGTGGAAGAATGGAGGTGAAACAGGCATCCGACAGAAAAAGTTGTAAGAAGGCAAAGAAATTGGTTCCAGTGGGGTAAGTGAGAAGACAAAAAAGGTGGGAAATGAAATGTGCTCAGTTCCGCTCACATATAATTACACGAGTTGAGTGAATAGAGCCATAATCAGAAGACTGATGGAGGGCTGAGTGTTGGGTAGAGGAGTTTGGGGAAGAGACACATCAGGAACAGATTGGGTGCAGGGGGAAGAGATACAAACTATATACTTTTATGGCTTCATTTTTACTGAGATGGTGACAAAGGGCCTCTTATTTTTACCTGCTGGTGACAAAGGGCCTCTCGATCAGAGTAAAAAGTAGACTGTATGACACATGTGTGCAAACAGCCATGCTACATGGCAGTGAAACATGGGCCATGACTGCTGAGAACATGCGTAAGCTTGCAAGGAATGAAGCTAGTATGCTCTGATGGATGTGTAATGTCAGTGTGCATACACGACAGAGTGTAAGCGCCCTGAGAGAAATGTTGGACATAAGAAGCATCGGATGTGGTGTGAAAGAGAGATGACTGCACTGGTATGGTCATGTGTTGCATATGGATGAGAACAGCTGTGAGAAAAAGTGTCACACCCTAGCAGTAAAGGGAACCTGTGGAAGAGGTAGACCCAGGAAGACATGGGATGAGGTGGTGAAGCACAACCTTCAAACGTTGGGCCTCACTGAGGCGATGACAAGTGACTGAGACCTTCGAAGATATGCTATGCTTGAGAAGATCCAGCAAGCCAAGTGAGACCATAGCCGTGGCCTATGCCAGTGCAGCATAACCAGCCCATTTAAGAGTACCCTTCAATCATTGGGCAGCAAACTGCACTTGCCTGATTGGGACCCATGCTGGTGGAACGTAAAAAGCACTATTCAAGCGTGATCACTGCCAGTGCTGCCTGACTTGGTTCCTGAGCTGGTGGAATATAAAAAGCACCATTCAAGTGTGGCCAATGCCAGTACCGCCTGACTGGCCCTCGTGCTGGTGGCACATAAAAAGCACCCACTACACTCTCAGAGTGGTTGGCATTAGGAAGGGCATCCAGCTGTAGAAACATTGCCAGATTGGATTGGAGCCTAATACAGCCTTCTGGCTCTCCAGCCCTCAGTCAAACTGTTCAACCCATGCCAGCATGGAAAGCAGACGTTAAACAACAATGATGATGATGGACGGGCTTTCGGAAGCACAGCAAAAATAAATCACTAATCATCTTGGGTCTTTTTATCTCTTCCATAACAGACAACATCCAGGTCATTCTTCACTATTTCATCTCATGTCTTTCTGGGTCTCCCTTTTCTACAGATTCCATCCACATTTAGCACTTCATTATGCAGCTATCCTTACCCATATGCACCACATGGCCATACCAGTAATGTCTTCTCTCATGCACACTACACCTAATTCTTCTCATGCTTATTTTCCTCTCAACACATTAGCACTTTGTCAAACACTGACATATACAGCAGAGCTGGCTAAGCTTCATCTCTGTCTTGCCTTTGCATGTCTTCTGCATTCATAGCTCTCTCAACTTAATTATTACTCTAGCTACACTGCTTTCAGTCTATCTTCCTCACTTCTAATTAGGTCACCTAGGAAACTATCAGCTACCATTAAGGATCCTCCTAAACACTCAAGAAAATCTTATTATGTTCTGTTCATGTCCATTGGCCATACACAAAGTCTACTTTCCCAGGTAATCTTATGTGACTCCACTACACCTCTTACATGTCCACAGTTTGCACAAGGAACACTGAATGGAATTTCTACCAAAAACTTTACTACAAATTGAACAGGGCCATTTTCTTGAAGGATTTGTCTGTTTTCTTGCTAACTAGAACTTCAGTCTTTGCTAAGTTAACCTTTAGGCCCTTTGATTTCAGGTTTTGCTTCCACACCTGGAATTTCATTTCTAATTCCACTACAGGTTCAGCTATAAGAAAAAGGTCCTCAGCATAGAGGAGCTCAAAGAATTTAATGTCTCTGTTTAATCTAATTGTCTAGGCTATATCAATATAGTTCAAAACCGGGATCTCCTGTTTATCAACAATCTAGTTCTTATAGTTGAATCAGTCAAAGGATTACAGTACATGTTCCGAATGGGGAAGCAGGGTTCAATGTGGAGAGGCATCATTTTAATGGAAAAATAGAATAATAAGGAAGTAGCATGATATGAAGAGGAAAGGGAAGAGGTAGAATCTCGATACTGTATCCCTAATGTAAACGATAGGTTCACAAAATGTACACTTGGATCTTATGCTGATAGAGAAGAAGAATTTCATATGTAATAGTA
Organism: Octopus bimaculoides; assembly: GCF_046866305.1. NCBI lineage: Eukaryota > Metazoa > Mollusca > Cephalopoda > Octopoda > Octopodidae > Octopus > Octopus bimaculoides. The sequence goes on from NC_142930.1 coordinate 169,712,763, forward strand.
GTAGTAGTAGTAAGATCACCCAAGAAACAAAGTGTCTCCCACAAGCTCAGTTAGACCCCAAGAAATAATTGATAGCTCCTCTGTGGACGAGAGGTGTGGAAGTGAATGACCTTTAGAATGCTTGTAACAATAAGCACCATGTCAGATATTGCAGCAGTATTCCAATCAAGGATATTATTCATCTTTGTTTTCTGTCAAGAAGTCAGTAATTTAGTTTTGTCAATGTCAAGTTTTCTTATTTCAAGAGAATTAAAATTCCATTTCTCTTAAAAATCTGAGATGCGCTAGGAATTTCTTTGAATGTGAAACAAGCAAAATGGGTCTCTTTATTACTTGAAACCCTTTCAATACTGAGAGGATTGAAATATCACAACTTGCCAACAAGGGAGCCTCCACTGGCTCGCAGAATCTCTTTAAAATAGCAGTGAAATCTTCCTCAAATTACACTCAAATTATCTTTAAAAACAAATATCAACTAGATAACTTACTGATGGGAAAATCACAAATTGAAGGCCTTTGTTCATAGATGTTCTTGATCAGGGTTGACCAATGACTAAGCATAAACAACATATCTGAAGGTTTAGGATCCAGACTTCTTTTAGGAAATTAAACTATCAATAGTAATTTCCCAGTGTAACCTGACATCAACTTCATAATCTTTACACATACAGATTTATAACAATTATCAACCTCATATAATTTATATGTAGATTTATCACAACATCACTCTCATATATACCTACGTATAACATATAGCAGCAGTCTCCAAGATATTACCTAAAATCCAGGTTATGGAATCAATATATTCACATACCATTAATCCAGAGGAATTTTGATTGAGGAGAGGAAGGAACTAGAGTTAAGTTTTTGAGAACAATGTTACAAAACTGAACTAATCTTCTTTCATACACTTGCAATGATTTTTTTTTTAAAATCCAAATGAAAAAAAAATTATTCCAATCCTGAAACAATTAAGTTAGACTTCAATGACACCAACAGCATCACCCAAGAAGACGGTTTAACACATCACTTCAGACTGTTTTAAAAGCATTCAAAATCCTATAGTTCATATACATACATATAAAACGGACAGTAAACGATCGATCGGGAGATGTATGTATGTATGTATATAAGAGGGACAAGTAGGGCTGTCGTTTATACACACACACACACACGCGCGCGCATAAACGACAGCCCTACTAGTCCCGCTTAGAAAAGGGAATATGGTTGTCGAGTAAGGTTGATACAGCTGATGTTTAATTTGAGTGAAGAGTGGAATTACGAACAAATGAAACCCTGATCACAAAGGATTAAATACAAAGTCCGGAAGGGAAGTCACGGTAGGAGAGGCTAACAGTCATAAGGTCGAAGTGTTGGCAATTTGAGAGGCGCCAGAAAATATTTAGTAGAAACAGTCAACAACCGACAGTTTTGATACTTACCAACAGAGATATTTACATATGATTTATAAAAAGGTGTATTTTAATAATAATAAAAATAATAAGTGAATTGTTTATTAATAAAACGGAACTAAGGGATTTTAACAATTTGACCTCAAACCTTGTGTCCACTGCCTTCTTGGGAATTGGTAAGTTAGGCGTGAGGGAATGTGATTAAGGATTGTGCCCTCTTGTTTATTATGTTAAATTAATTATAAGGTTAAATTAATTAATAAAACGTTTATACAGCGTTAATCAAGTTATGCAGCAACCCAGATACGGAAAGTTACAAACAATAATTATGTTAGATGACTAATAGAAGGTTTCTAATAAGTAGAACGAACATTATTATTAACTCTAGGCAGCAAATATTTCCCTTATTTACAAGGCAATAAACTATGTTTCACTGTCTAATTATGTTTAATTACAGTTACAATATATTTTCTATATGTATTAAATATTTGTTTAATCAGTGTCGTGTAAGTGAGGTCTGTAACAATTTACGGTGAAAGTAAGAAGCTGATGAGATAACTTCACACCTACCTTCAGGTTCTCTATCACTGATATGTTGTAAATTACTGTGACTGTGATGTCGTCCCGAACTGGACAATCCAGTCGCGGCCCCCGCACCAGCGTGACTCGAACCCCCGGTCTCTTCTGTCCGGGCAGATTGGTAGATGTCTTCTTTCCGTTTCTGTTGACCGATCCTGATCTGTTTGGGACTGGAGTAGGCACAACATGACTGGCTATGTCCCATATCTAGAGGACGATTTAGCCAGGCAGTCCGACTCCCGACCAAATTACACAAACTTCTTCAGTTCTCGTCGGAAGTGGCGGACGGGGGGGGGGGAATGGATTACTTTGAAATTAATTGATTTTTCTCCCGCTAATATTTTGATTTGAAAGTTTTTAGTTAGCTTTTCTGAATGTCTTTTGTGTGCTAAGCCATAAATACAAGCAGCTTTAATCTGTGTGGCGAACACATTAGACAGATTTAGTGGCTGTTGTTGCTGTTTTGATAATGACAATAATAATAACTGGAGTTAAAACATCATCAAAAGAGGTGGAGAGAGGCCATTGGGATTAATAAGAAAATAGAACAGAGAAAAGTAGGAGATATTATTTATAAACATGTGTTGTGTTGGGAAGTTGACAGAAATTATAAGAAATAGATTTGAAATATTGAGTTGAGGCAATGTGTCTATATATATATATATATATATATATATATATATATATATACGATAGTGTGAGTGTATGTATATATATTTTTTCTTATCGAGGTATCATCCAGTGAGGCTGATATATATATATATATATATATATGTGTGTGTGTAGAAGTGTGTATGTAATATATATATATATTTACGTCTATGTGACACATATATGTGTGTGTATAAATGTTGTCTGTATGTAATGTATGTATTGTTAGGGTGGACAGATGTAAGAGTCAGATAACTATGTCGACTTCACAAGACAGTTGTAATATTAGTAATGTTTCAGTTAATCAACAACAATAGATTGTTAGTTATTATTACGCAGACATCAAAGAAGATGTGGAGGCCAACAACTCGGTCGGTTTCTCTCTTTTTCAGGTCTTTTGCTGCTTTTCTCTTTCTTTTGTAAACCCGGAGGAATGTTTATCGGCCAGTTCTAGTATCGTGGAAGATCGTAGAGCTGTGTGTGGACTTGCTGCAGCGGTAGTTAGCTGCATGTGTCAATCGGAGCCATAATAATTGCTAATGTTGCTGTGAGGAGGGTTCGGGTTGAGCCAGAGAAGGGGTCTTCCTGGTCAAGGGTCCGGCGACCGGCACCACACAACTTTACAGCCTCACTTTCGTACTTTCAGAACGACTACTCAATCATATTGAGTCGGTGTGCAGCGATTAGTCACGCCTCTCACTAACAAGCACCGACTCTTTTAATTGGATCTTTTCACTCTTCCTCTTTACTACGATTCTTACAAACGCTGTTTCCTCGAATACGATTCTTACAATCGTTGGTTCTTCTAATATGACTATTACAAGCACCAGCTCTTTTTGAACAACATTCCCACAAGTACTGACTCTTCTTTTAATAAGGTTAACATACAACTTCCTCTGTCACCGACTGAAATCGAAACAAATTTACTAGATTCTACAACATAAGTATGACCATCAAATCACAGTTGTACTGAATATTCCAAATGAATTTATATTCGTAAACACTGGACGTGGGTGCGTAGTAAGAAGCTTGCTTCCCAACCACATGGTTCGCGGTTCAGTTCCACTGCGTGGTACCTTGGGCAAGTGTCTTCTACTATAGCTTTAGGCCAACCAAACACTTCTGAGTGAAAGAAGCCCGTGGAATATATATATATATATATATATGTGTGTGTGTGTGTATTTGTGTCTCTGTTTGTCCCCCACCATCGCTTGAAAACCGATGTTGGTGTGTTTACGTCCCCGTAACTTAGTGGTTCGGCAAAAGAGACCAAAGAATAAATCCCAGGGTCGATGTGTTCAATTAAAGGCAATGCTCCAGCATGGCCACAGTCAAATGACTGAAGCCAGTAAAAGAGTAAAGAGTAAAGAGTAAAGAGTAAAGAGGGTGTTCAGGCTAAATTTGACGATTTCATATGTCTCCTTTTTCAGGAACTGCTTGATGTATTGATTGACAGTCAATGGCGTTGGAGATCATAAAAATTAAAGTTGAGAAAAAGTCAGCTGACCTGGAAGTCGTCTGAATATTAGAAAAGAGTTGCCTGCTGCCGATGATGGTTTAAATGGAGGATCAAAATGCCAGCCTCATGACTGCTACTCTGTAATGGCTGTGAGACATGGCATGGACAGCCACTACAGAGAATATGAAGCCACACCCAGTAGGAAGGGACACAGGTCTTACCCAAATGCCTGCCTTCATCCAACAGCTGTAGGACCAGGCAATGAAAGGGAATTCAGGCTTTGGTGACTGAGATGGGTGTTGGAGTTTCCACCTTCATTACCATTCATACAAGAGGCACAAAAGACGAATTCTGGCAGCCAAAGTCAAGGAGTGCTGCTTGACAAAGGCAAAGAAACTCCTGAACAAGATGAGGCCTCCTGTTGAGCCTGGGACAATCTGTTTCTTCTCAGGTGAAAAGTATTTCTGCCAGGACCAGTTGCACAGCAACAGCTGGTTTGCCTACAATCCATGCCATGTCCCATGTATCATGAAAACCAAGCTCTCCCAAACTGTAATGTTCTTTTTAGGGACATCACCAGTGAGGGTGACACCATGCCTTCCTACATCTTTGAACAGGGACTTAGGCCCAATTCAGGGGATTACATGAAGCTGCTGAAGACTGTGGTCAAACCCTAGCTGGAGCAAGTTGCTGCTAGAAGGCCATATGTGTGGCAGCAGGATTTAACTACTTGCCATAGAATTTCTACAACTTCACCAGCCCTGGTTTCTGGCGTCCTAATTCCCCTAATTGTAATTCCATGGATTACTATGTGTGGAGTGTGATTGAGAAAGACACCAACTGCTCTGCTGCTTGCAATACCAGGGATACACTGAGGAATGCACAAGCCAGGTTCCAGAGCCATTTTGAGGTCAAGATGGAAGCTGAAGGTGGCTAGTTTGAATAAACTGTTATCTCCCAGCCATGATCTAATTGATTTATATATATATTATTTAATTCTTTGTTATTTATGATTTTTTTTAATTATAGAATATTTTAATTTGATTTATTGTAATGAATAAATTGAAGATTGAGGTTTGTGGTTGTAGTGGTTTGAACTATATGTATCTCTGGTTGTTTAAAATAAATATCATTTGTGGGGTTATTTAATATATAAAGTTTGTTTAAAGATTTAAAAAAATCTGGTCTTAATTGTTATATATAACTATGGTGGTTTGAGTATAAAGGGTAAAGACCCCCCCTTCAGTCATGACTGACCATGGGATTGCACCTAGAAAATTCCCCTCTGAGGCATAAGTCTAGGCAAGGTTGTTTATGGAGGACCAGCAGTTGCCGATGCACACCAGCCTCCCCTCTCCATGCTACCGATGTTATCCAAGGGAAAGGCTGATACAGCTTGGCACCAGTGGCTGAATGAACTGGAGCAATGTGAAAGAAAGTGTCTTGCTCAAGAACACAACATACAGCCCAGTCTGGGTGTCAAACTACCTACCACATGATTGTGGGCCCAACACTCTATATCATTATATTTGTTATTCTAATAATCTTTTGTTTAAAACAAATCTTAAAATAATATGAATAATTCTATAAGAAATTTTTTTAAATACTTTCATTTTTGGAAAGAAATACTGTGTTTCCTTTTCCTTTTATGCAAACTGTCAAATTTAGCCGAGGCTCCAGTCTGATTTGGCATGGTTTCTACAGCTGGATGCCCTTCCTAACTAATGCCAGCCACTTTACAGAGTGTACTGGGTGCTTTTACATGGCACCACACAGGTGCTTTTATGTGGCACTGCCACAATTGTTTTTCGCCACCAGAGGAACTGGTCTTAACACTTCTGCTGTGGAGTAGGCATCTTCTTGAGTACAGCAAGCTGCCAGGCATCTCAGTCCTTTGTCATGTGCATATCATCATCATCATCATCGTTTAACGTCCGCTTTCCATGCTAGCATGGGTTGGACGATTTGACTGAGGACTGGTGAAACCGGATGGCAACACCAGGCTCCAGTCTGATTTGGCAGAGTTTCTACAGCTGGATGCCCTTCCTAACGCCAACCACTCAGAGAGTGTAGTGGGTGCTTTTACATGTCACCCGCACGAAAACGGCCACGTTCGAAATGGTGTCTTTTATGTGCCACCCGCACAAGCCAGTCCAGGGGCACTGGCAACGATCTCACTCGAAAATCCTACAGGAGCCAGTCAGGCGGTACTGGCAACGGCCACTCTCAAAATGGTGCATCTCATGTGCCACCCGCACAAGAGCCAGTCCAGGGGCACTGGCAACGATCTTACTTGGCTTGCCGGGTCTTCTCACACACAGCACATTTCCAAAGGTCTCGGTCAGTTGTCATCGCCTCGGTGAGGCCCAATGTACGAAGGTCTTGCCTCACCACCTCAGCCCAGGTCTTCCTGGGCCTACCTCTTCCACGGGTTCCCTCAACTGTTAGGGTGTGGCACTTTTTCACGCAGCTATCCTCATCCATTCTCACCACATGTCCATACCAGCGCAATCGTCTCTCTTGCACACCACAACTGATGCTTCTAATGTTCAGCTTTTCTCTCAAGATACTTACACTCTGACGGGTATTCACATTGACATTACACATCCAACGGAGCATACTGGCTTCATTCCTTGCGAGCTTACGTATGTCCTCAGCAGTTACAGCCCATGTTTCACTGCCATGTAGCATGGCTGTTCGTATGCATGCGTCATACAGTCTGCCTTTTACTCTGAGTGAGAGTCCCTTTGTCGCCAGCAGGGGTAAGAGCTCTCTAAACTTTGCCCAGGCTATTCTTATTCTAGCAGCTACACTTTCAGCGCACCCACCCCCACTACTTACTTGGTCGCCCAGATAGCGGAAGCTATCGACTACCTCTAGTTTTTCACCCTGGAATGAGATAGAAGTTGTTTCCTGTTTGTTTACAGTCTTTATTGCACCTGAACATCTGCCACAAACAAAAACTAACTTGCTAGTTAACCTGCCTTTGATGTTGCTGCACCTCTTATGTGTCCATAGCTTGCACCGGGTACATCTTATAGAGTTACTACCTACTCCTTTTCTACATACTGAGCAGGGCCATCTACCTGAAGGGGTTTGTGTTTTATCTACCTTCCTACTTATTAGGATTTTGGTTTTAGTTGGGTTGACTCTAAGGCCCTTCAATTCTAGACCTTGCTTCCACACCTGAAACTTCTCTAGTTCTGATAGTGACTCCGCAATTAGGGCAAGGTCATCAGCATAGAGGAGCTCCCAGGGGCAACCTGTCTTGAACTCCTCTGTGATTGCCTGGAGGACTATGATAAATAAGAGGGGGCTGAGGACGGAACCTTGGTGGACCCCTACCTCTACCCGGAATTCATTGCTGTACTCATTTCCAACCCTCACCTTACTGGCAGCATCTCTGTACATGGCTCGCACAGCTCTCACTAACCATTCTTCTATCCCAAGTTTCCTCATTGACCACCAGATAAGAGATCGGGGGACCCTGTCAAAAGCTTTCTCCATGTCAACGAAAGCCAGGTACAGAGGTTTATCCTTAGCTAGGTATTTCTCCTGCAGCTGTCTCACTAGAAATAAGGCATCAGTAGTGCTTTTACCTGGCATGAACCCAAACTGCATCTCATCTAAATTGATTCGCTCCCTAATTAGTTGGGCTATGACCCTCTCTGTAACTTTCATAACCTGATCTAACAGCTTGATGCCTCTGTAATTATTTGTATCTAAAGCGTCACCTTTACCTTTGTAGCAGTTGACTATGATGCTGCTACACCAGTCATTGGGTATGACTCCTTCGTGTATCACCTGGTTCGTAATACGGGTGACTAGGCTATAGCCAACACTGCTAGATATTTTGAGCATCTCTGCAGTGATTCCTGATGGGCCGGGGGCTTTCCCGGTCTTCATACTCTTAATTGCTTTATCTACCCCGGTACTATCAACTCGGATAGCTGGTCCCTCTATTGGGTCGACATACGGCAGGCTCTCTTCCTCCCATTCATTCTCTTTATTAAGCAATCTATCGTAGTGGCATCTCCAGACCTCTTTCTTTGCATCCTCATTTAGTGCAAGCGTACCATCATCCATGCGAACACATTTCTCTCCTACAACATCACTATTCTCTCTCCTACACTGTCTTGCAACACGAAATACCTCAAGTCTTTGGTCCTCACGGCGCAGAACATTGGCAAATCTTTTCTTATCTGCTTCCCCTCTGGCTAAATAAACCTGTCGCCTAGCCTCCCTTCTGGCACATTGGTACAATTCCCTGCTACCACCGTTCTTCCACTCCTTCCAAGCCTGTTTCTTTTGTCTAATAGCCCTGTCTACCTCCTTGTTCCACCACCACGTTACTCTGGGTCGGGAGGGGACCTTATACCACCCACAAATCTGGTCGGTGGCTTTCAACAGGTTGTCCCGCAGAAATCTCCAATTGTCTTCCACGTTGTATGATGCTATATCCCCTTCTATTTCGTTAAATGCTTCAAGTAACTTGTCTCTAAGTCTCTGTCCATTTGCAGGGTCTTTAAGCTTCCACACCCTTCTCCTCCAAGCCTGTCTAATTCTGGACACCCATTTTGCCTTGATCCCAAAGTCGCTAACTACTAATCTATGTTGTGGGGTACATTCTTCGCCAGGGTAGGTTTTGGCATTTATAAGCCGCCCTCTTTCCCTATTTCTGACGAGGATGTAGTCGATTTGGCTAGAGTGTCTGCCGGAGCGGTAGGTGACTAGGTGACTGGCAGGTTTCCTGAAGTTGGTATTGCAGACCATAAGATCGGTTGCATCACAGAACTCCAGCAGTCTGGTTCCCTCCTCGTTGCGGGAACCGAAGCCATAGCCTCCATGTATGCCATGGAAGCCTCCAGCACGACGTCCGACATGACCATTGAAGTCTCCAGCCACAAAGAGAAGGTCCCTGTCACTCGTCGACGAGGTAGTTTGCAAGAGGGTGTCATATATATATGTGTGTATACTAAAGGTACAAGGCCTGAAATTTATGGGGAGGGGACTAGTTGATTACATCGATCTCAGTGTTTCGCTGCAACCCCGAAAGGATGAAGAGCTGCCCAGGCTTCATATCTGTTTTAGCATGGTTTCTATGGCAGGATGCCTTTCTAATGCCAACCATGCTTTTATATAGCACCAGCATGGGTGCTTTTGGATGGCACCAGCATCAGTGCTTTTTACATGGCACCAGCACCCACGAACCCCTAAGATTAGTATCACTCTGCTGAAGTGGGATATAGGGGACATGCCTGAGTGCAAGGAAAATCATGGTTTTACTCAACTTGACATATCTTCTCAAGCACAGCAAACCACTAGAAGTCTCGGTCCCTTGTCATCTCTTCTGTGAGACCCCATCTCCGAAGATCCTTTCTCACCATTTGGTCCCACATCTTCCTGGGTCTACCCCTTCCATACCTTCCCTCTACAATTAAAGATCAGCACATCTTGACTCAGTTACCCTCATCCACATGCATCACATGACCATACCAGCACAGTCTTCTCCCTTGCACCCTACATCTGCTGCCTCTTGTACCCAGTTTTTCACTTACACTCTGTCATATATGCACACTGACATTACCCATCCGGCAGAGCATGTTGGCTTCTTTTCTTTCAAGGTAGGAACTCTATAAACTTTGCCCAGTCTGTTCTCATTCTAGTAGCTATGCTTTCAGAACAACCTCCACCACTGCTAACTTGGTCACTCAAGTAACTACTTCTAAGGAGCCCCCAGACATTGAAGAGAGTATATTTTCTGTACATTTCTGGTATTTAATGTATCTGCACATCTGCCACATATAAAGACTACTTTCCCTGTTAATCTTCCATCTTGTGGGTTCTTATCTTGTGCTGGGTATAACTTATAGAGTTTCTCCTTCCCCCTTTTCTACATATTGAGCAGGGTCATCATCTTGAAGGGATCTGTGATTTCTTTGTCTACTTATTAGATCTTTGGTCTTTGCTAAATTAACTCTAAGGCTCATTTTTTTCAGACATTGCTCCCATACCTGAAATTTCTTCTCTAGTTCTGGAAGTAAGTCAGCAATAAGAACAAGGTCTTCAATGTAGAGGTTCTCCCAAGGGTAGCCAGTCTTAAATTCCTCAATTATAGCTTGGAGCACTATGATAAAGAGGAGGGGACTAAAAACTGATCCTTGGCAGACTTCTACTTGTACACTAAATTCCTAGCTTAACTCATTGGCAAACTTCAGCTTACTGACAGCATCTCTCTGCATGGCTTGTACAGCTCTCACTAACTACTCATCTATCCTTAGCTTCCATATTACTCACCAGATAAGGGAGTAGGGGGCCCTGTCAAAGGCTTTTTCCATGTCAGCAAAAGCCAAGTACATAGGCTTATTTTTGGCCAAGTACTTCTACAGTTACCTCACCAGGAAGATAACATCAGTATTATTTTTTCCTGGCACAAAATCAAACTGCATCTCACCGGGTCCAGCAATTTGATGCCCCTGTAATTATTTCTGTCTAAGGCATCACCTTTACCTTTGTAACAGTTGCTACACCAGGCATTGAGTATGACCCCCTTGTGGATCACCTGATTAACTATACGGGTGACCAGGCTATTTCTCACTCCACCAGATATTTTAAGCATCTCTGCAGTGATACCTGATGGGCCAAGAGCTTTCCCTAACTTTATATCCTAAATTGCTTTATCTACTAAGCTACAGTTTATGTGGATAGCTGGTTCCCCTGTTGGGGGCACGTTAGCTACGCTCTCCTTCTCCCATGTGTTCTCTACATTTAGCAACCTTTCATAGAGGCACTTCCAAGCTTCTTTCTTAGCAGAATCACTAACTGCAAGTAAGCCTTCATCCATATGAACACACTTCTCTCTCTCTCTCTCTCTCTCTCTCTCTCTCTCTCTCTATATATATATATATATATATATATATATATATATATATATATATATATCATCATCATCATCATCATCATCATCATCATCATCATCATCGTTTAATGTCCGCTTTCCATGCTAGCATGGGTTGGACGATTTGACTGAGGACTGGTGAAACCAGAAGGCTACACCAGGCTCCAATCTGATCTGGCAGAGTTTCTACAGCTGGATGCCCTTCCTAACGCCAACCACTCCGAGAGTGTAGTGGGTGCTTTTACATGCCACTGGCACGAAGGCCAGTCAGGCGATACTGGCAATGGCCACGCTCAAAATGGTGTATTTTACGTGTCACTTGCACAGGAGCCAGTCTAGCGGCACTGGCAACAATCTCGCTCGAATGTCTTTACACGTGCCAGGAAGGCGATGCTGGGCACAGGTACCGTCACGATTTCGCTTTTGCTTGTCCCAACAGGTCTTCACAAGCCGGGTAAGGCCAAAACAATGTGAATTAATGTAGACTTACCAAGATCTTTTATACAATAAATTCTACACAATGCTTCATAGTAATTATTCCATTATAATTATATATATGTATGTGTGTGTGTATCTATGGATGGATGGATGCATGCATATATATATATATATGTGTGTATATATACCATCATATGTGTATTGTGTATTTATCTCTCACTCTGTGTGTGTGTGTGTGTATTCTCATTTAACTATTCACAGTACAAATTAGGTAGACATAATGCCAGTTCTCAACTGCTGATCAATATATACATATGAATTATTGTTCCCATCTTTAGACCATAAACTCTAGAACGATTCTCCCCTTTGGAATCCTGAGTAGTTTCACAGACATGTTAGCATCAGATGCTGCCATAGAAATTTGAGAATCAGTAGCAGAGTTTTGTTTCATGCATTTTTGGTTTCTTTCATGTATGTGTGTATATATATATATATATATATATATATATATACACACACATATATAATTTTATTGTTATTATCATCATTATTATTTATTCAGAATCAAAAATATTTTTCGTAGTTTCTCCTTAATTCTTTTTTATATTTCTATATAAACATGTTACTCCCCCTCCTTTAACCCCCACCCCTCCCCAACCTCTCTACGTGGGAATATATCTCTTAGTGCTAACCACACATCTTCGGTTTTGCTGAAGAAACCCTAAAACTTATCAACAGCCTCAAACATTCTTACCAGATGTGAAGTTTTACTAAAAAAACTGATATTTTTACACATTTTTTTCAGTTATAAAAATGTAAAAATATTTTCCAAAAAATTAATTTCTTTTAATTTTTACATTTGTATTTACTTTAGTTTTAATAAAATTGCATCATCATCATCATCAGTAGCAGCAGCACTAAAACTACATTGTCATCATCATCATCATCACCAACATCATTGTCACAACTACCAGGGGAACAGATTATGATAAGGTCCTCATGGTCAAGATTGGTAAAAGGGAGCTGGGTAGATGACTGTAAAATGTCTGCAACTGGACACGCCAATGAAAATAAACTGTTTGTGACTGGTCCCTGGCTAAACCCATTCAAAACTCTTCCATGTCAGCTCGGAAATGAGACACGTATTTTTCCAACAGACTTAAAATGAAAGCTTTATATCGTTTATTAAGAAAACAACAAATATTATACATATACATGGCTACTAGTAGACACAGTTGAATCTCATTTAATTGAAAATATAATGCCAAATCCCATAAATAGCAGATACACGGGTCTAGTAAGGAAGAGCAGCACCCTTGTAATAATGATGACAGACAGATAGACAGATTGATAGAAGAGGTCCTAACCCCAAAATATTGAAATGCAAGGTAAAAGTACAAACCATCAACTTGTATTATTTCTTATAACTTGCATTGTTTTGGCTTCATAAAAAAGCTAAAAACATGTGTATATATAAATATATATATATATATATAATGTGTATACACAGATACACAATGACTAGAAACACATGGCAAGGGGATAGATAGCCAGGAAATGTAATAAAAAACACTGAGAAATAAAAGTTGTAGGAAATGATAAGACAAAAAAAATTTGAGACATGAAAATCCAGAGAGACAAAGAACTGAAAGAGAGATTACCAAATATTGTTTTAGAGAAAGATTGTAGTCTAAAAGATGTAACTGATCCATTTCACACGTGAACAAAGGGGAAAGAAAGCTTTCACGGGCAACTGGGGAAAGCAAAGTGGATGAGCAAACATGTTGATGTGTTTGCCAACGAAATCAGGAGATTGGCTAGACTTGTGGGATATGACATGTTGGAACAAACTGTTAAATTAGCCTTTGTGACAAGATTTCCTGATCACATGTTGGTCAAACTGGGCTCTACAATCACTAACAATGGAGACCTGACCCTAGAGATCAACCACAGATGCGGTCTGGCCACTGAAGTCCTGTACTCCCTATTGAAGTCCCTCTGATAACACTGCTCTATCTCCTAGAAGATGAAGCTCTGCATCTACAACACATCAATCCTCCCCATTCTCCTCTACGGAGCAGAAATGTGGTCCCTCTTAAAAATCCTGGCAAAGAGAATCGACAACTTCAGCAGCAGAGCCCTGAGGAGCATCAAGAACATCACAGACTATCATCACACTTACAAATGCATGTGTGCATGCGTCAGCTCGCAGCCTCCCACCTCATAGCTGGTACAGACGATGTCTTCTGTCTCCCACTAGATCATCCTGCTAGGGTTTTACTCTCATTCAATGCGGCAACTGTGGGTCAGAAGAGGCCGCATGGTAGGCCCTACACCAGATGGCTGGATGTGATTGGGGGGGGGGGAGATCTCCAGAGGCTCAACATCAACTTGGAGGATACAGAGGGGCTGGCATGGGACCATCAGCAATGGAGAGCACTAGTGGACTTGGTAGGCTCTATGCATGAGGACGTCTCAGGGATCACTGATTTGGAATGACCCTAAACCCATAAAGCCAGAAGCCAGCCTTAAATACTTCTAGCAATATTTTCTGTTGTCACACCAGTTTAAAACCATCAACTGATCCTTGGCTCTCTTTAGCAGCGTCCATTCTATTGTTAACCACACCATCACCTGGTCTCTACGGATCCTTAGCAGCAGAGTTCATTCTGGTGTCACCCAATTTTACGCCATTGCCTGGTCCTTGGGGACCTACAATAGAGTCTGCTCTGTTGTCACACACTTCAACTCCTTGGGTACCTGGTCCTTGGACACCTCTAGCAGAGTCCACTGTGTTGCCATTTGTGATGAAGTAGACCCAACTGTTGATACCTGGTGGTGTTTGATGTTTGCTGACAAACACTCTCTGTTGATGATCAAATCCTCTCCATTTATGTCACTGACATTTACATCAAAGAGATTTATCTTCTAGTTTATGTCACCGATGTACTTTAAAATCTATTAACTGGATGCTGTTAACTTCAATCCCTTATGTTCTGTGATCAGTAACTTTGCCTTTCACTTCTCTGGCTTTCATAAACTGGCAGGTGTTTAACATGACCAATTTAATGGAGTGGGCCTTGCACACACGCACACACACACACACACACATACACTTATCTCTGTCCTTACCTCAATGTTAGAAACTATTGTTAGAGTAAGGTTATTTAACTTTAGTAAATACATTTACAGCTTTCAGAATATGTGAGTTATTATTAATCAGGTAAGCTCATTAGAATAACAGGTATTTTATTGTAATAAGAAAACTAATCTTGATATTAATAAGATTAATTACAATGAATTACATTGAAGTAGTGATGAAGCAATAAATATCATTGTAACAATGTCTCCATTGATCAGCTGAAGGAATTATATGAAAGTTAGAATGTCAACATAAATAATTAACTTCCACAAGTTTATTTCTAACAAACAAAAACATACAGAGGATGTGTGATGGTTGTGTGTTTAAATAATGAGTTGCAAAACAAAATGAGTAGGAAAGGAATTAAATACATTATTTACATTTGACGGATATTTGTCCTCATCTTGTTTGTTGTTAACACAACGTTTTGGCTGATATACCCTCCAGCCTTCATCAGGTGTCTTGGGGAAATATAGAACCTGGGTTCTCATTCTTAAGGTATTTCTTTTTCAGTGTTGTTATTATTATTATTATTATTATTCGGGTCACTGCTTGGAATCGAACTCGGAATCTTGGGGTTAGTAGCCTGGGCTCTTAACCACTATGCCATTTATGCTGAATCTCAGGAGATATTTCACTTTCTTGGGGAAATGTCGAACCTGGGTTCTCATTCCTAAGGTATTTTTTTTTATGTTATCACTACTATTATTATTATTACCTTGCACAGCTTCTAAAACTGGAGATGTACTACAATGTCAGCTGTTCACTACCAGTGAACTAAAGTAACACCCCTTATTTTTCGAGCACCTTCCGGAGTATTCGAGCGGTTCCAAGCAGTGCTGTTTTCTGCAAGTGCGCCACCCTTATTGCAGCCCCTATTTGTTCCATGTACTTTTCAAGATTTTTGCTCACTGTTCCCAGAGCTCCGACAATTATTGGTACTACTGCTACCTTTTTCATTGACCACAATTGCTTAACTTCCCAAGCTAACCTGCCTGGAATCGAACTCGGAATCTTGGGGTTAGGAGCCCACACTCTTAACCCCAAGATTCCAAGTTCGATTCCCAGAAGTGACCTGAATAATAATAATAATAATAATAATGATAATAATAATATTAATAATAGTCAAGACGAAGAGCGCGATTCGATTGTAAGATATTTTATTAGTTGAACGATATTTCAACAGTACGTCTGTCTTTGTCAAGTTCAAAATAAGAAGTGATAAGAATTCAAAATTACGGAAATTCAAACGTAAAGTATGAACGAGAGCAATCAGCGTCCACACGTTGATGGAATGACATCATCAGTTTTTATGTTACAATGTTATATAACAGGCGAAAAGAAAAAGAGAGAAAAAATAGAGAAAAGAAGACGACAGAAAAAAAAGGAAAGCAAAAGAGAGAAAGAAGTATATTTAATCAAACAGTTTTGTATAAATTTGATGATATTCTCCTGTCATCTTCATTCCTCCAGGGCGTGATGTTAATAACCCACAAACATATTTCTCCTCATACATTTTGAGAAGTGAAAGTGGAGCAGATTCAGAATATTTTCTGAGAATATGCACTTTAAAGTCTTCTTCAAAAGTGCATCCGCTTGAAACGAAATGTTCAGCAAGTTCTGTTGAACTACTGTTCTTGTGCCTGACGTCGAATCTGTACCCATTAAACCTTTTGTTTAATTGTTCCGTTGTACAACCAACATAAATCAAGTTATGTTTTGTGCATTCTGCACCATACACTAAATGGGAATCTTTGCAGGTTCGCCCTTCTGTATAAATCATAACATTTCTATTATGATTTTTGATGGTATTCACTTCACTCATGTTGTTGCACAATGAACAGGGCTTACCTCTCTTGCGGCTGTTCTTTAAGGTACAGCGTGCAGATACTCCAATGTTCGTTTTCTTGGAATCAGATATAGAGGTCAATAATTCTCTTATATTCTTATTCTGTCTAAAGGCTACAATGGGCGGCTGAGGAAATGTTTGTTTGAAACTGGGATATTTTTTCGCCACATGTTGGTAACTTTCATGCAACACTTTTGAAATGCCAGCGAAATGTCGGTGCCAGCTAATCACTAAAGGAATTCTGTCATCTATTCTATTGTGTTTGCTAAGATTAGGCGTGTAGGTTTGACTATCTTTGCTAATCTTAGCTATTTCCTTTAAACGTGATTCACTGTAACCTCGTTTGACATAATGACATACAAAAGCATTTGCATGTTTCCAGTAATCCCCTATGTCAGTGCAAATCCGTTTTATCCTCAAAAATTGGGATTTCGGATTTGACCGAATAAGATGATGTCGATGATCGGAGCGGCGGTGGAGATAAATGTGGGATGACGTTGGCTTGCAAAATAACTCTGTCACTATTCTGCCTCCAGAAAACTTGACTTTCGTGTCCAAAAATTCAACGCTAGTTTTTGAAAAACTAGACGTAAATTTTATGTTGGACTTAAAGCCATAGTTTCTAGCAAAACAATCACAGAAATGCAAGAAGTCCATTAAACTATCCTGTGATCCTTCCCAGACAAAAAATACGTCGTCAATGAACCGTAACCAGAGTATTGGTTCATGACCATGAAGGGATTTGAATGTCTTCAGTAACTTTGTCTCAAAATTCGTCATAAAGACATTAGCGAAATTAACTGCCATGGGGGTATCCATGGCGCAACCCTTCGTCTGGTGGTAGAATCTTTAGACTAAACTTCATTGTGTTACTTTCTAACACAAACCTCAATAATCTACAGAGTAGGTTTGATGGAATACTTTTGTTTGGCCGCTTTTCGAAGGCATCCATGCATGCTTCTACCCAGGCACCTAACCACGGGGGTGCTATGGGGTGCTCAGCACCCCCAGTTAGAATATCACCCCCATCCCCGTAATGAGAATTTGTTTTATCCACTTTTAAAATAAATACACTGTCGCTGCCTTTTTTTTTTCTTCTCATAAGCAATATCTGAAGTCGTTAAAGATGCAATAAATTGAATTTATTTTGATTTAGTAGTTAATGATATGAAAACGTAGGTAAATTAGAGCTGGTCCAAAGTGTTTGCTGTAGCTGTAATTGTTGCTGCAGCATGGGCTGCCAACTTGGTCATCGACTGTGGGTTGAATGAAGGAGTGGCTGATGCTGGGTCAGTTGTCGTTCGTGGTGCTCGTGGTGGCGACCGCGGCGGTGCTGGTGATCGTCCTTGTTGCTGTTAGATGCCTAATCTTTCTTCACATGAATACATCAATCACTCTACATTTGCTCCCTCCTGGGGTGCCCTTGATATATGTATGGATCCTCTAACAATTTGAACCCAATATTAATCCAGTTATATTTATATTCAGTAAAGGGGCTAAAAATGAAGTATGTCCTTTATATTCCTGTATCTCTACAATTGCCAAAGCGACAGTACCAAGGATATTTCCTGTCTCTTCTGACTCATGGTTGTAAATGAAGTTGGCATCTTGTTCTTTGTCAAGAGATTAACAGTAAATGATTACATAAAATTGAAATGGTTAAATTGAACAATATCAAATTTACTATAAATTAGGGATATCAAAAAAAAAAATGCTTTGAATATGAAAACAGATTAACTTTCTTCTGCTTTCGGCATTTGTTCCCTAAATCATCTTTATAGTTAAACTAAAATATATCAACTAATCCACAGCTGAAATGCCACAAGTGGTCTGAACGGAGTTTCAATGACTACAGTAAACCTTGATGACTCACTCAACAAGCAGCACAAGATTACTGCAGCAGATATTTAAAACTTGTCCGTTATACTGCAGTCACGCATATTAAAGGGACCTTCTCTTGAGTTTGTGAGTATGGTTGAAATAAACTGATACTCTCATTTTGAAATTATAGCGGTGACTAATTTGGTTTATTAATCATCATTATAATGAAGCCTCAAACGTACTTAGTTTCAAAATATAAAAGGTTTCACTGGTTTGTTTATTTATTTTTTTTATTAAAAAAAATGTTTTGATTAAAATTTTCAGAAGTACATTTTTGAATGTATAGATTACGATTATATTGAGAAAATTGAAAAAATTTGTGATGGAGTTTCCAATCATTCTCCTCACGGCCAACTTTCTTTACAAAATTTTTAATTATGATTTTGATGGACACGTTTTTGAGGGTAGAATACGTGATGTTTATGTCTCAAGCGTAGAAATTTGAGAAGGGGTGTGGGGGGGGGGGGGGGAAGAAAAATGGTAAAGTTACAGAAATTTGATGGAAACAAATTTCAGTTGGTAAAATGAAACTCCTTCTCCCCACCATTTAAAAGAATTTTCTTTCTAAAATGTTATCAGCATTATAGTAATCGAAAATGTTGTGCCTGGAAGGTTTCATTATAAATATGCATTTTTCAGAAAGTTATGAGGAAATAAAGTCGAGTAGCGGAGCATCAAAGTGAAGTTAGGACAAAGGCCTGATTCTGTTTATGTTAAAAGAAATAATTTAGTGTATAAATATTGACCTGATGGTTTTTTTTTTTAAGGATTCAACGATCCCTCGTTAGTTTCGATTTTCACCTATTTTCACTTTTTGCTCCTCAACTCGAATATTTTTATCGTTTATCCAGGAGAGACATAAAACAAGAAACTTAATTTATTCTAAAGTAACGAGGGATAAAGACTAAGCCATTTGGTCTCAGGCGCCTAGCAGTTCTATGTCCCAAAATACCCGAGATTGCCAGTCATTAATACTGTCAGGCTTCTTCTCGGGCTTAGAAATATTTCAATCAATAAAAACAAATTCTGGAAATAATTCCACCAATCACCCTCAGACAGGACACGTTACACTATTTTGGGTGGTGCAAGGAAACGAGAACTAGGCAAAATCTAAACAGAGATCAGATACTAAAAACAAAATTAGGCTATTATTGTAAAAACAGGTTTAATGTTACAAACGTAGTAACAGGACTAGGTGCCCCAAGAAATACAAACGGGGACAAGAAATCTCGAAAAGTTGAAACTGTCAGGTGAAAAACGAAACTTTTAGAGGAAAAACAAAAATGTATTGATAAGTTTAATATATTCTCATTACATTTTTCACAAGTTCTCTATAAAGATTATCTTAAAATTATTAGTTTTTTAAATATAAACTTAAACGTTTAGAAACGTTATTACATTGCTAAAATACTTCATCAACAAAAAAGATGCAGATTTTCTAAAATGAAAAGAAATTGGAATCAACTGAGGTTGTTAAGGAGAAGATAACTTTGAACAACTTCCGGCTTTCTCTCTCTCTTTCTCAACCTCACCTTTACCCCTTCTATCTATTCCCCCCCCCACACACACACACACACTTTCTCTCTTTGTTTCTCTCTGTCTGTCTCTGTCTCTCTCTCTCTCTTATATTAAACTCGCCACACTAAACCGGACCGGTTAATTCATGTAAATACAATCCAATATATTATTATTACATCATATTTTGGTATTTTCAACACTTGCCAGCATCTTCACTAAGCAGCAGGTGAGATTACACTTCACACACACACACACATATATATACATATCTATACACACACACACACACACATTTATTTATTTATTTAAAACCTTTTTACCTTAATTTATTTCCTCTTTTGTAAAATATATATTTACCTCAATTTAATAAATTTACGGTGATCTTCATTTAATAATGCTGCACAAATGAAATCCTATTTCTATATATATTTATAACATGATGATGACTGTATATAAGTACCTTGTTGTTCTGACATCCTTCCTAACACGTGTATCTTCTATATTTCTATATTTTGTGTTATTTTACGGCTAACAACTTTGATATTTCAATAATTTAACACCAAACCCGACCTCGATCACTAAACAATTCCGCATTGATCAATTTCAATTGTTCGTTTCTTACCAATGTTCACTTTTTATGGTAAAGTTGCGATCTTCTCAACACTTAAAACTCGCTTTTTACTAAATTACTTCCACCAACAATCTATATTTGCATCAATTAAATAATTATTTTAATCCATTATCAGTTTTTTTTTTATTTATGCATCGTCAAACTGTGTTGTTTCAGATGCAACTTTTTAAATCTATCATTATTCGGTTAACTTGGCAGAATCGACCAACTAAATAATACGAAGCGGCATTTCTGAGTTCAAATTCCGCCGATGTCGATTTTGTCTTTCATTCGTTGAGGATCGATGAAAGTAAATACCAATTACGCACTGGCATCCTGTAATCTACGACCCACAAATTTCAGAGTTCGTGCCTATAGTAGAAACGATTATTATTATTATTATTATTATTATTATTTGTAATTAATTTGTCCGGAATATATTGAGATGTTCGTGGTTGTGCACAGATTAAATAATTCTTCAACAAATATATTCCTTCTGTCTTGGAAATTGTTCAGTAATCCACTTGGCACCATGCTGTAAGCATTGGTAATCCTCGCCTTGTTTAACTCTATTGTTTACCTAATTACCGTCTAATTGGCTTAATTACCAAAGTCGCGGAATTCTGATTTAAGCACCACACACACACACACACACATATATATATAACTCGGCCGAGGTAAAGCATGAGCACACCTTCGCCTTCAACCCTATATAACTGTTTTATCTTTCGGAAATTTCAGAAAAATTTTGCGAATTTGTGTTCTACACACGGGAATTCATACGATTATGACCTCGCCTCCACCCACAAAAAGTTTTCGTGTGTGATTTAAGGGCTATTTAGCTGTTATTTTTAGCACATCTTACAACCTCTTACATTCCTCGATAACTTCGAGATTTCAATGATAATATTGTTTATTTTAAAAATGACATTGTAGGGAAGGTCTGAAAGACTAGATCTGGATGGTTCGAACAAAAAGCTGAATATGTGGGCCAGATATGGTCAGTTTGAATGCTAAAGTTTCATTTGATGAATCTATTGACATCCACAGTCAACAAGCTTCCACAGGGGTCGTGTGTTTTGGTTAAGAACCTCCAAAAGTTGTGCCTACATTTCATGAGTTTATATTTTTAGATAATACTCTGATCCCTGTTCCTTGTGAGCATGCCCGGCATTTTGTCACCATCTCCACCCTGCGATCTCCCTCTCTCTCTCTCCTTCTCCTGCCCTTCCCTCAGGCTTGGCAACCGTGTATTTCCTTTGCAGTAGCACACCTGTTTCTGTCTTCATCCCTGGTCTTTCTCTCTCCAGCTGGCTAATCTTGAACTTCCTCTTCAGCAAGATACCTGTATCTGTCTTACCATAACCTTTTCATCATCACCTCCTCCAATGCCTCCTCTCCTCTTAAAAGTTTTTGTCTTGCAAGTACTTGGTGACCCTGTCAGTGCAGGTGCCACTTAATTGCACCCAGTCTGCACTGTAAAGTGGTTGGTGTTCGGAAGGGCATCCAGCTGTAAAAACCTTACCAAAACTGACCTCACCTGTGCTTGTACCACATGAAAAAGCACTCAGTCCACTCTGCTGATTGGTTGGTGTTAGGAAGGGCATCCAGCTGTTAAAGTCCTGCCAAAACAGTCACAGAAGTTCGGTGGATGCTTCAGCCTGACCAGCTCTTGTGGTACTGTCCCACCCATGCCAGCATGGAACAGGGACGTTAAATGATGATGATGATGAGAAATGTAGACTGTTTAGATAAAAAATGGAAGCAAAAAGAAATTAGACATTAAAAATCATTTGGGTTTTAGAACTGACAATATTTCTGTCATGGAAGAAAGTTAACAATAGTTTCTATCAGGAATTTACAAAGTTCCATCATTACCTCTGTTCAGAACTGTGTTATTCTTTGTAATTGGTCCAACCCATGCTAGCATGGAAGGCGGACGTTAAACGATGATGATGATGGTGTTGAATGTCTCTCCAGACACTTGGAAGTTTGGGTTGTAGAACTGCTAATCAGTTGTATGAATTTTTTTCTTTTTTTTGTAGAATGTATTTTAGATTTGTTTTTTACATTCAATTTTAAAATGTGTTCAAGAAATTAATAAGCTTTTTTAATGAAACCCATTGAATAAAACTAATTTATTTACCAATGTTTCCCTTTTGATGAAATCCATTGCAAATATTTTAATTCTACCAAAATACAGAATGAGTCTTCTTGACTGCAATTCTGATATTAAAGAATTTGGGGATCCTGACAGTCATTTTCACTGCAGATTTGAGAAGAAAATAGCTGAAATAATGTTTAAAAAGAAAATAACAGCTAAATATATTGGTTTCAAATTTTGGCAGAAGACCAGTAATTTAAGGGGAGAGATAAGTGAAATACATTGAAACCCCAATACACAACTGGTACTTATTTTATTGACCCTGAAAGAATGAAAGGCTAATTTTAACTCAGAACGTAAAGACAGATGAAATACCGCTAAGCACTTTACGCAGTGCGTTAATGATTCTACCAGCTTGTCACCTTAATGAAGTAAAAAGTATTAATGTCTCATATGTTCTTGTCTTTTCAAAGATTGAATGAGAGAACAATTCAACTTTAATGAACATTGATTTTTTTAGAAATTATTTTGAGACATGTAAAGGAGCCTTTTATCCCTCTTTTGGGAGAGAGAGAGAGAGAGAATGATCATGACTGGAACGTCTTTGACCATATTCCTGCTCAGTAAGAGCCACCCTGGGTCCACAGTTACTGTTTTATTATCATGGTACATCACAATGTTACAATATTGTTACATTATGTTCTATTACTGTGTTAAATTATTGTGGTACAATGCTGTTATGTTATTGGATCTTTGTTTTGAAGTTAATTCTAATAATTAATAAATCTTATTTTCCAGAATGGCACCAAAAAAGAAAGAAGAAGTTCAAATTCCTCCTCTAATTGGTCGAGTTGGCACTAATTTAAAAATTGGAATTGTTGGTCTTCCTAATGTTGGGTAAGTTGGGGCAAGATAAACATTATCAAATTTCAGTTGAAAGTAAATCAATGAAATAAAACTGTTCTGTCTAACTTCATATTGATTATCAAAATTCTTTCAGAAACCAATAAGGGCATTCTTTATTGTCTATGTAACGTTAAAACGATGATGATGATGATGTAAACAAAAATTAGAAAATTAAACTACCCAGATTTGTGATATAACTTCTTGAATTATCTAATATAGGACTGACTTTGTTAATACTTGAAAAAAAAAAATTAACATCATTCATTGTCATTTGATGTCTATTTTCCATGCTGGCAGGGGTTAGATGGTTTGACTGAAGGCTGTAAGCCAGGGAGCTGCACCAGGCTCCAGTCTGTTTTGGTTTGGTTTCTACAGCTGGATACCCTTCCTAACGCCAGCAGCCACTCCATAGAGCGTACTGGATGCTTTTACACGTCACTAACATGGATGCCCTTCACACATCACCATCATTAGGCCACGACCACAATTTCACTTCGCTTGACACATCTTCTGAGACTCAACATCTGAAGATCACACTTCATCTCCTTGTCCCCTGTCTTTCTGGGTCTACCTCTTCCACAGTTTCCTTCCGCAATTAGAGAACACTAATTAATTTGTTTTGAAATAAGAAGAAACATTTTTCAAACAGTAAAGTTTTTCTGTTGTTTACTTAGTTTAGTCTTTTGTTTCTTTCATTTTGAACATTTGATCCAAATGGCTCCATGTGACCCCTAATGGTCCAAGTATTTATCAAAAAGTTTCAAATTCATTTTTATCTTCTTTCATTTAGGAAGTCATCATTTTTCAATGTTCTCACTAAAAGTCAAGCCTCAGCAGAGAATTTCCCATTTTGTACTATAGACCCAAATGAAAGTAAGTAGCCATTTTTCTTCTTTTTTTTTTTTTTTTTAGTTTTTTTTAATAATATTTTTTTACTGGGATTCACTGTTAAAATGGGTTAAGTGAATTGGAATAATCTGCCTTAAACTGTCTATAAATAAACAGTTGCTGGCTGAAACAATATCAAATGTGTCTTAATAATTCAGGTATTCACTCTGAATGAAGGTTTAACCGTTTGTGACTTGGAAACCAGGTAGGTCCTTATTGATTATTGATAAGTTTGGATCCCGCTGTGCCAACAGCTTCCTCAGAAACTGCATATTCTGCAATGTCCGTCCTCAGAAAAATCTAAGTTGATTTTCAGTTCCAGTCACTGACAATCACTTTGTCAGAAAATAGTGACTGCAGCCATAGAGGAACCAAGTGATGGACTTCTTTGGTAATGAATGGCCATCTTGGCCCAGTTGCTTCTTTTGCATTGTCATAGCCTTCTGTCGTGTCTTACATCAGTGACCTGCAACAATTTCAATGACATGACCTCTATCTCAACCAATAAGGACCTGCCTTTCGAGTCCAATGGTGAATGTCTGATTGAAGAGACACACCTTTTAACACATGAAACAGATTATTGACATTCAACTGTTTGTCTGTAAACTCTACACAGTGTATTGAATGCTCTTTCGTTTGTATACATGATGGTATTATAGTGGCCCCTAAATCTATTTGAGTCGTGTCACTCCTGTGATCTAACTCTCAAACCAATTGAATTGGTTAATTAGCTCAAATATCCTGTTTGATTCCGTTGCTTCCATCATTTCTTCAGCCGTGCATTCTCATTTGTTGCAGGTCGTGTTGCAGTGCCCGATGAGAGATTTGATTACCTTTGTGAGTTTTACAAACCTGCCAGGTAAGCTTCCCAGAAAGATATTACTCTTTTGTTTATTCCCTATTTTCAATTACCTGCCACTTATCATTAACACACGAATGGTCTTTGGATTCACATCTTTTAATTACTCCCAGACCCTCATTTAACACTGATATTTTGTTTTAACATCACAATATAGAGACATTGCAAGTTAGAGGTGAGAACTAATTAGCTGTGCTAATTAATAATGTAAAAGGAGGAATATTTCTTGGCTATGAAGTATACAGGTGCTCTGTCATACAGAATAATTCATACATATGATCATGTGACCATGAAATGGGGATTCAATTAATCTGAGAGATTTTATAAAACAAAAGAAGGTATTTGGAAAAATCAAAATAGAATGTGAGAAAATAGCATAGAATCTGGGAACAGTTCTTATCCTTGGCTGAGCAGGATTTTTGTTAGCAATAGACAGTGGGGAGATTGCCCTGTGGTTATCCCATATCTAGCAGTTCCCTTTTCTTTAGCTGTACAAGAGTGACCATCTCATCTACTTTACACATCTCTACAAGAACGTTGTCTGGACCAGGAGCCTTGCTACAGGACATCTGTGAGATTACTTTTATGACTTCTGCAAGTATGGGTGGGAAGTGAAGCTCATGATTCATCTCCACCTATGACCATACAGTCAGTAGCCTTCCTGATGGTTGGGCACAGTGTTCTATCCATTGCTTCAGCATCTACCATTTCTCTGTGAGCAATGTTTGGATGCCAGCACTGAGGAGTGGGTCATGGCCCAAGGGCAAATGGGTAAACTTCAGTGCATCATAGAATTACTTCAGACCCTGGTTGACTGCCTTACTGCTGAGCCAGGATTCTTAAAATCCTCACTCCACTGTATGGCAGATCTTGGGGGATTCAGCTGCTTTCTTATTGGCTACTTTGGCACCGAAGATGTTGATTCTACTCTGCCTGTAGACCTTGATCTCTTCATTTTCAGTGAACTGGTCCTGGTTGTTGTGAATGGTTGCTCCAACATGTTCTGAGCACTTCGGTAGACAATGTCCTTGAAGGAGATGATTGTTTTTCAGTGGAGTCTGAATTCTTCTGTTGTTTAAACCTGTGAAGAAATTAGCTGAGATTGTCTTTGTTACTCTTAAGTCTCTTGGGTATCTTCTGTGCCTGGGGTCTTTTTGGATTGGATGGGCATCTTCATTTTCAACATGATCCATCAATGATTTGTCCTGCAGTTTGCTCCACACCCTTGATCTCCTTAAATCCCACCAATTTCTCATCCCAGCAGATACTCGTTTTGGAAGTGGTTGTGTATGCACAATATCTTGTTGCAGACGGGCAGGGATGAGGTGGGATCCTATAAAATCAGTCTATCTTGTTTCTGTTGCAGCTTCCAGTGCCATGTCTATCAGTGACTTCCATGACATTTGGCCGACTCCAACTATAGTTGAAGTCATCAAAATGGATAATTTTCTCTGACTTTGAGAGAGCAGTCAAGAATCTATCAAATTCTGTATAGGGTCTGTACAGCCCTTATTAACCATTCGTCAATCCCCAGTTTCTGCATCGCCCACCTGATAAGGGATCAGGGGACCCTGTCAAAGGCTTTCTCCAAGTCAACAAAAGCCAAATACAGGGGTTTATCTTTGGCTATGTATTTCTCCTGCAGTTGCCGTACCAGGAATATAGCATCAGTGGTGCTTCTACCTGGCACAAAACCAAACTGCATCTCATCTAGACTAACTATCTCCCTAATTAGTTGGGCTATGACCCTCTCCATGACCTTCATCACCTGATCCAGCAGTTTGATACCCCTGTAGTTATTTTTATCTAAAACATCACCTTTCTTAGGCCACACCTAAATCTTATTGATTGTGTGTAAAGATTCATTCGGCTATATACAATAACCACTGATTCACTGCTCTTTGTGTTACTGTTAACTAGAGTATGTCCAGAGACGTACACTCTCCAGGGTAATACTTTCTCCACCAAGGTCATGCCCCCTCTACCAAGGTCATGTTCCTTCCTTCAGGATTTATGCCCCTTCTATCAAGTTCATGCCACCTCCATCATGGTCATGTCTCCTCCACTAAGGCAATATCTTCTACATGAAGGCCATTTTAAAAATGCAGTCTGGGATATTAGGTCTAACAAGAGATTGTTAAGTAGAACATATATCCATAGTAACAAAGGATTAGACCTGTAAGCCAGCTGGATGAAGGAGGTAGCCATTGTGCAGGAAACATTTCAGTCTGAGGAATACACTGAAATACCATTGCTGACTACTTCACGTAGCAATTGATAGTCCATTACTACTTGGCCATTCAGCTATTTCTCTTTCTCTCTCTCTCTCTGTAAATATAAAGTCCCAGTAGTACAACAGTTGTGATGTTAAGGTACTGTGCTATTAATTCATATTTAATCAGTGCTAACTAATTAATGCAGTGAACACCAACATTTTAATTAAATTCACACCATAATGAAACAGAAAACTGATTTGCATAATGATTAATTCTGTTTAAGAAAGATAGAGGAGACAAGTCAGAAATTTAAATTGATAGGGTTAACATCTGTAGACATGTTTTAGTTTTACCAAACAACTTCAGGTATTTGTCATCATTACCAGTTCTGTCCAAAACCAATGATGAATGATATATACATGTATGTGTGTGTGTGTGTGTATATATATATATATATATATATATAGAGAGAGAGAGAGAGAGAGGTGACAATTTAAAGGAGTGAAAGGAAATTTCCTTGGATACCTTCTTCATAAACAACAATTAAATCAGTGATAACACAATGTACAATGTCATTAGTATTCCATTGTTCAAAAATGTTTTGTGTTTCCAGCCAAAACAAATCAGTGAAAAATGTTTTATTTCATATTTATATTGTTTTTTTTTTGTGTTTGTTTTTGCTTTGTAGTAAAGTTCCCGCTTTCCTGAATGTTGTTGATATTGCTGGTCTTGTCCAAGGAGCACATGAAGGAAAGGGACTTGGAAATGCTTTCCTTTCAAATATCAGTGCTTGTGATGCCATCTTCCATGTAGTCAGTATGTATTGCTTTCACATTCAATGCTAAATGTTTAAATTTTGCTGTAACCCAACACTACAACTTTGTTTTTAAGATTTGGTCTGTATTTGTGACCCTTAAAGGCCCACCTAGTCAGGTCAGATCACTGTTGTTGTTAATATAACTGATGATTGACGACTGTGAAAAAAAAAAGACCAGAATGGGGAGGAAATTCCAGAGGGATGAAGGAAAAAAAAAAACAGGAGTAGTGTGGGGAGCCTGTGTATGCCTATGACACAGAACAGGTGACAAATGGAAGGGGAATGAGTGTTGGAGGGAGGTGGTGATACATAACCAGTTGTCTTCAAGGAACGGAGGCCATTGTAATAGCATTAGAGAAAGTTAAATGAAAGGACAGCTTGATGTCTGTGAGGTTGATTTGTATTACAACAAGTTTCAATCACTTGGGTGGATTTCTTTTGGGTTTTTTTATTGTTTTATTTTTATGGTTTAATAGATTAAAAAGGGACAACACTCATGATCTTTTTCAGGGTCTCAGTCTGATGAGATAACAAATCCTTAGACTGCAAAACATAACCAGAATGTACTCCATTACAGGCAACCATGAGGCAGGTTGTGGTTTCAAATGGAGTCTTAGATCTTCTTCATGTATTTAACAGAATCTTCTTTCACTTGTTTGTACTCGTTTGCCCTGTCCACTCCTCTGCTCCACTTCTTTGATGTTCTTTCCTGACACATCTTCACCACCATCTCCTCTCTTTTCCACCTGGGGTAACCATGTATCTCTCCCCCACAGCAACACACCTGTTCCTCTCCCTCTACCATACTCTTAACCTCTCATCACCTCCCTCACCACGACAACCCACTTCTCCTTAGTTGAGGTGGAGTCTTGTCTTGTGAGTTACTTGGTAACCTCACTGGTATCAGTGCTATGTAAAAAAACACTTGGTACACTCTCTAAATGGTTGGCATTAGGAAGAGGTACCAACCATAGCAGCTATGCTTAAGCAGACATTGGAAAATGATGCAGGTAGTTCTCTGGCTTGTCGGATCGTGTCAAATCATCCAACCCATGCCAGCATGGAAAACAGATGTTAAGTGATGGTATGTTATCATCAATTTTCCTTCTAATATAATAACACCCTTTACTAGTTCTAAATTCTTGGTGTCTATAGTTTATCCAGTGCTTAGTATTCTCTAAGATAATACAGAGGTCAACGGAAGCGTACCGAAAGACATGTTCAGCGTGAAAAAAAGACAATACAGTTTGTATAAACTTAATCTACGAAGTGAAGAGATTTGAATTAGAATTGCATCCATAATAATGAAAAAAAGTAATTAGTTTAACAATCAACTCTAAAGATTATGAAACATCACTGAAGTGGTGTACAAAGACAGAATTAGGGTTAGGGTTGTCTTTCATCCTGCCAAGATGATCCTTACTCCCAGTGACATTATGATATTAACTATATTAGCCCCTTTTCTAGTACAGTCTTTTAGATCCATAATGACAGATGGACTAACTAGGAGAGGACCCTATTTTCTACATTTTCTTCACACTAATGAAGTATTTGATTGCCTCCTAAATTTCTATTCTACTGCAGGTTATTATTATTAATATTATTATCATATGAAAACTCACAGCTTATTTTGCTGGGTATGATGGAAAGTATCAGCTGTCCACAGACAAAGACTAAGGTGACACTTGTTTTACTGGTCATGCTTCAAAAACTCTGCAAAGAATTATTGCACTTCTGAGCAATACTGATTTTTGTAGGTGTTCTACCGTCACACTTGCACCAATCATTTTCAGCCATGTTGATAGTTGAGTGCTGATACTTCCAACTGCACCAATTACTATTCGTATCACATCTACTCTCTTCATCGACCACAACCTTCATATTTCCCACTTTAAATCATCATAGTTGTTTTATTTTTTCTTCTTCTTTCATATTGATCTTGTTGTCACCAGGGCAAGTTATGTTGATAATCATACATGTTCTTTCTTTTCTATTCACCACAACAATGTCTGGTCAGGGGATCACACTGGATTATTACATCCTACAGGATTTTACAGTTCTCATTTTCGGTGACTCCTTGTGGGGTTTGTTCATCCATCCTTATGGTCTGAGTTCAAATTCCCCTGAGGTTTATCTTTCATCCTTTTGGGGATGATTAAATGGGTACCAGTTACACACTGAGGTAGATGTAATTGACTAGGCCCCTCCCACACAATTTCAGGCCTTGATCTTCCACAGTCACCTTGGCTCCCACAAGATCCTGTAATTCTCATTTT
The DNA here is from genome assembly GCF_046866305.1 of Octopus bimaculoides. Classification (NCBI taxonomy): domain Eukaryota; kingdom Metazoa; phylum Mollusca; class Cephalopoda; order Octopoda; family Octopodidae; genus Octopus; species Octopus bimaculoides. Next base: position 169,743,266 of record NC_142930.1, read on the forward strand.
CTATCACAGCTTGTGGTTCCATGTTCATACCACTTTTCTGTTATTTTGAAGTCACACTCTCAGCCAACATCCCAATACACTCTTTTGCTTACACAGTCATGTCTGCATTTATACTCCTTTTGTGCTAGTATACTGCACTCACTGAAATGTTGATTGATACTTTCCTCTCCTTTTCTGCAGATTCTACATTTGCTGTCTGACTGAGTTTTTTTTTATCTTTGACTTTATCAGAGTAGCAACAGTAACAGTAGTAGTTGTTGTTGCTGCTGTTGCTGTTTTTAAATAAGAGACAACTCAACTTTGATACTTTGTCACTAAGTTCCAAATTTTGTTGTAAGCATTAGTTGCAGTAACTGAACACTTTATCCAGAGGAATCTTTGTTTCTCATTGACTTTCTAGCATAGAAACTCATGTTATATAAAGATCCTGTTGGCCCTAACCACCTAACCGTGAAGTAAGAAGTGGTTGTAACACTCTGTTCTCATTTTCCATGATTGAAACCAGTAAAATGTATTGCTTTACTAAAGACTTTCAAACTATGAAATGTTTTTCATTAATGAAATATTTCTGTCTTTGTAGGAGTCTTTGATGAAGAAAGTATCGTTCATGTTGAAGGAGATGTTGATCCTGTTCGTGATCTTGACATCATTCATGACGAACTGCGCTTTAAAGACTTGGATTATTTGAAGAAGCAAATTGAGAGCTTAGAACGGTCAGTGCTGAGAGGATCAGATAAGAAAAAGAAGCCAGAATATGTAGGTTTGTTTCTTAAGGTGTTTTAGTATCAAGATTGACCTTAACTTTTAGTATGACCAAAATTTCTTTTCAGAGAAAAGAAAATGACGTTCTTTCTATTTAGCTTATCATTTATTTTATTTTATTTTTTTTATCAGGAAACTCTAGTAAAAATTCTTGAACATTTAGAAAATAACCAGTTGCCAAGGAAAGTGTTATGGGATATAAAAGAAGTGAGTCATAATCTTTCCCTTTTTATATTTTTAAAAGATTGGGCCAGTGTGTTGGGGCACCAACGTACACTGTTCATAAAATAGTTTCTTATGATATAATAATTAAAAATTGTTTGTTTTTCTCGGCAGCTTGAAGTTTTAAACAAGCATCTTTTGCTGACTGCTAAACCAGTCATATATCTGGTCAACCTCTCTGAAAAGGATTATACTCGCAAGAAAAACAAGTGGTCAGTTTATTTGTTTGCTTGTTTATTTTCTAATTTTCTTGTTATGATTATGAGATTGTTTTTGCAAATTTTAACTTCAACACATTGCTGGATCCTTTTTTTTTTTTACGGTTAGATTGCTATAGTAAAGGTTCTTGTCAGTCTAATAGAGGGAAACAGAATTATGTTTGCGTAGCAACACAAATTAAGATATATATATATATATATATATGACAGGTACTGTTTAAGCACTCTAGTATAATCCAAAATATGACTAACCACATTGAATGATATGGAATAACTGGATTATTTAAGGTAAACATTCACACAGAATTTCACTCAATGGGTAAATCCTGAGTTCACTTCATTGAATTATAAGCAGTTTATGAAGTGTATATTCACAACATTAAAATAAAAGTGGAGAATTATACATCTGCACAGTTTTTTTTTTTTATTATAGTCTTTCATACAGAATTTTCTCTTTAAACCTCTCTCCAACATATGTTTCTGATGCATGGATGATATCTTGTTATGTGGTGTCCATTTACATTCTATCGGTTTGACTGCATCCAGATTTCATCCTGGTTAAAAATTTATCCATGTAGCTTTATTAAAGATGTTGTCACTAGTAGAGTTTGATGCAAACTAAATTATTATGATTTTGACAGTATTTTAGGTAGGGGACATTATTGTTGAATGCAAATGAAATCAGAGGTAGTAGGGAGAAATATGATATGGCTGTAGAATCCTTTCTCACTTCAACCCCAGAGTAACCCAAGTGACCCTCTCGAGAGGCTAGGTATTAAACTGAATCAGAATATGTTTGATCCACTAGCCTTATGCAAAATGGACAAATGTAACTTCTGCCAGAGATAGATACATTTAAGCCAGTTAGGATTTAAAAACATAAGAGACAAAGAATTTACTATTAAGGTCAGGGTTAGGGTTCACAGTATGGTAGATTACATCTAATTAAGCTGAAAGAAACCCATTGTGTATATATGTATATATATGAGGTGGTATTAAAAAGTTCCATGACTTGTTATGTTCACTAAAAAGTCACTTATTTACCTTAAGTTTTAACATCATCTCCTTCGAAATAGTCACCTTGCACAGCAATACACTGGTCCTAGCGTTCCTGCCACTTTTGGAATCTAGCCTGGAATTCGTTTTCCATAAGCAAGTTGAGGACTTTCTGTGATTCACTCTTGATCTTGACAACGGTATTAAAACGGCGACCTTTGAGCTGCATTTTCATCTTAAGGAAGAGATGGAAGTCTGCAGGTGCAAAATCTGGTGATTAGGGTGGGTGTAGAAGTGGTTCCATGGTGGTTTTGGTGAGAAACTCACGAGGAAGGAGAGTTTGGTGACAGGATGCATTGTTGTCGTGAAGAATCCAATTCTTTGCACTCCACAGAACTGATCGCTTTCGCTGAATGCCCCCCCCCCCCCTTCCTCAGACACTTCAAAATGTTCCAGTGGAACTTTTGATTGACGGTCTGGCCCTGGGGGACTGAATTCTTGATGCACAACACCACATTTCTGGCAGGTTTTCCAGATCACCCATTGTCTTCCAGGGACTCTCTTTCACTTTTGAAGTACCTGTGTCACTCGAAATATTGCATACGACCCATTGCCGTATTGTTTGTAAGCTTGCCAAAGCATGCTCAAGGTCTCTGTAGCAGACTTCCCAAATTTGACCCCAAATTTCACATGGGCTCTTTCTTCCTGTCCATGACAAAATCACAGACTGCAACGTACATATGATTGCAGAAACACAAATTTCACAACTTGTGAAATAAATACAGTGATGTCACTCAGTACACACTGCCTCATGAAGGTCATTGCTAGCTCTCACTTTGCATGCAACCATGTGCTGCCATCTTTTAGTACACTACAGAACTAATCCATGAGCTTTTTGATACCACTTTGTACGTATGTGTGTGTGTTTGTATCTGCTTGTCTTGAAATCATATGTGATGGTTGTAAATAAGCATCTCCAATCATACAAGTGGTGATGCTCATTTCCAGTTTCCCTGTGAAGACATGTCCAACTGTGGGGAAGCGTTACCTTACTTGGAAACAGCCTTTTATTTAGGTCTTCTTTGAAACCAGTTCAGTCCTGATTAAAGCAGATCTTTGGTAAAAGGTATTTCACCTGTAACAGTCCTATCTTTTTCCCAGGCATAATGTATCTATAATTACTATAGCCAATATTATCCATTGTTTTAAGACATAAGAGCATAATTCAGGGTATTTAACTGCTATTTCTTGGATATTGTGTAATAACAGAAATTTGATTCTTTCCCTCAACTTTTTGCTCTGTAAATTGTAATAATTCTGAATTTCTCCAGTATGTAAATATGTTAAGACATCCGGATTCAGAATGAGAGAAACTAGCTCAATCTCAGCAACAGTTTGCTGATTAGATCTTGATTTTACTTATAATATATTAGTCCATTTGTTGCTGTCTTTCTCTTGAAATACACTCTTTGTTTCAATTAATTTTGAAAATAAAGAAGAATCTATTAAAATAACTTTGCACTTGTTTAAGTTGATGTTTGCTAGTACATAAATTATCATGAAGAACATTTAAAAGAAGGTTTTAATTTTAATTTTCTTAATCCTCTTAGATTTGGGCTCCTGTATCTAACTTTACCATCCACCTGGGCTCTTGAACACAAATATAAATAGTTGCATGAACAGCTTGAAAGTAACAATTGCAGGCAGACTAACGGACAGAATCACAAAAAAACATTTCAAGAGAATAATGATAGGCTTATCTCACAACTTTCGTATTTGTTCACCCAAATTGCTAGTTTCCTTATCACTTTCACTAGTTTGATTGTCCAAATCTCACTCCCATTGCCTGTGTAAGTGTAAACTCTTTGTCTGAAGAATAGATATCATCAATGATTTCAATTTCAAAGAGTCTAGGCCTTGCTTGTTTACCAGACAAAGTGCTGCGTTCGTCACACACTTGTTTCATTGCAAAAGGACCCCCATTTTTTTCAATTAAAAACAAAAGCAAACAACAGTTACTGGGGACATCATTAACACTGGATCATAAACACATGTGACTACAAAGCTACAACACAATCAGTTGTCTGTTTTAAGTATTTTATCTTCTTTTTCTACATTTGTTGTTCATTACTGCTTTAACAGGAATCTGGTAGAGATCCCACTTGTGTTATAATGGGAGCATAACATGATAGGGTGATAAACTAAAAGTTTTTATTATAGAATAAGGGGCAGTCATTGGCAAGCGGGTAATGGGAAAGTTATATTTTATTTTATTGACTGTTTGTCCTTTTGTTTTTTGACATAAGATTAACCATTTTGTTTGGATGTTGTAGGTCTTTTGAGAATTGTAAAACTTAACCAATCTTTATAATTGTAAGAAATTCTTTATTTGCTGCTATATTGTTAGGGTTAGAGTGATACTCATGTGTTTTTGATAATTATTGCTTGTTGTTTTATCGAAAGGCTCCCCAAGCTGAAAGCCTGGATTGACAGCCACGACAGTGGTGCCCTACTCATACCATTCAGCTGTGCTTTAGAGATGAAATTACTTGATATGGATGATGAAGAAAAAGAGAAATATCTTAAAGAAACTGGAACCACCAGGTCAGTAGCTTCTGCACATTTGTCCTCATGGAATTTGTTACAGATTTGCCAGGACATGAAAGATGGGCTGCAGTATAGAGCAGAATATTGATGATTTCTAACAGGGTGGGGCTACACACTAGTAGCAGATGACTATGATGCTGCTACACCAGTCATTGGGTGCAACTTTCTTGTGTACAACCTGATTAACTAGACAGGTAACTAGAGCATAACTCACAGCACTAGGTTTTTTAAGCATCTCAGCAGTGATTCCTGATGGAATACAGTGATGAATTTAGCATACAAGTAGGGGGTCACCAGGGCTCAGTTCTCAGCCCCCTCTTCTTCATGATAGTCTTCCGGGTCATAACAGAGGAATTCAAAACTCGATGCCTGTGGGAACTGCTATATGCTGATGGCTTCACTCTTATTCTGGAATCTGTAGTAGAATTGGAGAAGAAATTCCAGGTATGGAAGCAAAACCTGGAATCAAAAGGCCTTAAAGTTAACTTTGCAAAAACCTAAGTTGTTGTTAGCAAGAAAACAGATACGATCCTCTTTCCATCAGGTAAATGGCCCTGCTCAGTATGTAAGAAAGGAGTTGGAAGTAATTTCATTCGCTGCACCCAGTGTAAGTTAAGGACACATAACAGGTGCAGTGGAATCACAGGTAGATTAACAAATAAAGTTGTCTTCAGATGTGCAGGAACAATAAGCACTAAGGACACACAGGAATTAGACTCTCTCGAATGTCCAGGAGGCTTTCTTGAGGTTGTAGATAGTTCTTGTTACCTAGATGACCAAATTAACAATGGTGAAGGAAGTTCCGAGAGCTGTTACCTCTGTTGGCAACAAAAGGACTTTCTCTCAGTGAAAGTTAGATTGTATGATGCTTGTGTATGAATGGCTACACTCCATGGTTGTGAGACATAGGCTCTGAATGTAGAACACATGCGCAGACTGGAGAGAAATGAAGGCAGTATGATCCACTGGAGATGCAACATCAGTGTGCATGTACAACAAAGTGCAAATTTGTTGAGAGAAATGTTGGACATAAGAGGAATCAGATACAGCTTGCGAGAGAGAAGACTCTGTTGGTTTGGACGTGTGATGTGTATGAATGAAGACAGCTATACAAAGAAGTACCAATCACTGAAAGTGAATGACACCTGTGGAAGAGGGAGACCCAGGAAGACATGGGATGAAATGGTGAGGACCGATCTCAGGATGTTGAGCCTCACAGAGGAGATGACAATGGATCGAGATGTTTGCTGATATATAAGGTTCTTGAGAAGACCTTTCCACTTCAGTGAAACTGACTTCCAGAAGCGATGTACACTCTACCCACATGTAGCAGTAACACTTTTCACACACCCAACAAACCAAACTACATCTCTTCCACACATTTCCTCTTTTCATGCATTATGCTTATCTCTTGCATCCCAATCCTGTCCTCATGGCCCTACTCACTACATCATTGCTATCCTGTAGTCCCCCACCCCAAGTTTCGCCAATCACTACATCCCCTCCCCACCACCACTCTACGTGAAGTCTCTCTACCTCCTACTTATGCACCTTTGGCAATTCCATCCCATTTATATTCTGATCCCTGTTCCCTGTGACTATGCCCTGGCACTTCACCTCCATCTCTCTCCTGCTCTCTCTCTCTCTCTTTTGCTCTTCCCTCTGGCTGGGTAACCATGTATCTCTTCTACAGCAACACACCTGTTTCTATCCTCATTCTTGATTACTCACTCACACACACACACACTCTTTCTATCTCTCTCTCTCTCTCTGTCACATTCTAACCTTTCATCATCTGGCACAAGATCACCTCCTCCAAAGCCCCCCCCTTCTCAAAGGATCTTTGTCTTGCAAGTTACTTGGTGGATCTTGCCAGTGCTGGTGCCCTGTAAAAAGCACTCAGTCCCCTCTGCCGGGTGATCAGTGTTTGGAAGGACTCCCAGCCACAACAAAAACCATGCCAAAACAGACACTGAAACCTGGTGCAGTCTTCTGCTGAAGCAGCTCCTGTCAAACCATCCGACCGATGCCAACATGGAAGGCGGATGTTAAATGACAACGATGGTGAAGGACAGATGAAACAATGTAGTCCTAGATGCACTTATATCTGAATGAAATACAAGATTATCATCACTGACCTACTACTAAACAACCACAATAATTACCTCTTCTGCTACTAATTAGAATCACAATCAAAGTTTTACAATGATAACATCTTGCATATAGTTTCACACTTCTCCATTATGGGTTCAAGTCTCACCTGGATCAACTTCACCAGTCCTGAGATCAATTGTTATAATGCACCATTATTTACCCTTCTATAGAATATGTCAAAACTGGATAGCACGGGTATTTTCAGAATAATAGTAGCCCACATGTTTGACAACATGTATGCTTAGGAGGGAAAACATATCCCTAACATATTCAGCTTTAAACACTTGATCATTTTAAACAACACTATTCTGAAATCAAATTTCATGATTCTTAATTTTTGTCTTTTATTTACATCATCATCATCATCATCATCATCGTTTAACGTCCGCTTTCCATGCTAGCATGGGTTGGACGATTTGACTGAGGACTGGTGAAACCGGATGGCAACACCAGGCTCCAGTCTGATTTGGCAGAGTTTCTACAGCTGGATGCCCTTCCTAACGCCAACCACTCAGAGAGTGTAGTGGGTGCTTTTACGTGTCACCCGCACGAAAACGGCCACGCTCGAAATGGTGTCTTTTATGTGCCACCCGCACAAGCCAGTCCAGGGGCACTGGCAACGATCTCGCTCGAAAATCCTACAGGAGCCAGTCAGGCGGTACTGGCAACGGCCACGCTCAAAATGGTGCATCTCATGTGCCACCCGCACAAGAACCAGTCCAGGGGCACTGGCAACGATCTTACTTGGCTTGCCGGGTCTTCTCACGCACAGCCCATTTCCAAAGGTCTCGGTCCGTAGTCATCGCCTCGGTGAGGCCCAATGTACGAAGGTCTTGCCTCACCACCTCAGCCCAGGTCTTCCTGGGCCTACCTCTTCCACGGGTTCCCTCAACTGTTAGGGTGTGGCACTTTTTCACGCAGCTATCCTCCTCCATTCTCACCACATGTCCATACCAGCGCAATCGTCTCTCTTGCACGCCACAACTGATGCTTCTAATGTTCAGCTTTTCTCTCAAGATACTTACACTCTGACGGGTATTCACATTGACATTACACATCCAACGGAGCATACTGGCTTCATTCCTTGCGAGCTTACGTATGTCCTCAGCAGTTACAGCCCATGTTTCACTGCCATGTAGCATGGTTGTTCGTACGCATGCGTCATACAGTCTGCCTTTTACTCTGAGTGAGAGTCCCTTTGTCGCCAGCAGGGGTAAGAGCTCTCTAAACTTTGCCCAGGCTATTCTTATTCTAGCAGCTACACTTTCAGCGCACCCACCCCCACTACTAACTTGGTCGCCCAGATAGCGGAAGCTATCGACTACCTCTAGTTTTTCACCCTGGAATGAGATAGAAGTTGTTTCCTGTTTGTTTGCAGTCTTTATTGCACCTGAACATCTGCCACAAACAAAAACTAACTTGCTAGTTAACCTGCCTTTGATGTTGCTGCACCTCTTATGTGTCCATAGCTTGCACCGGGTACATCTTATAGAGTTACTACCTACTCCTTTTCTACATACTGAGCAGGGCCATCTACCTGAAGGGGTTTGTGTTTTATCTACCTTCCTACTTATTAGGATTTTGGTTTTAGCTAGGTTGACTCTAAGGCCCTTCAGTTCTAGACCTTGCTTCCACACCTGAAACTTCTCCTCTAGTTCTGATAGTGACTCCGCAATTAGGGCAAGGTCATCAGCATAGAGGAGCTCCCAGGGGCAACCTGTCTTGAACTCCTCTGTGATTGCCTGGAGGACTATGGTAAATAATAGGGGGCTGAGGACGGAACCTTGGTGGACCCCTACCTCTACCCGGAATTCATTGCTGTACTCATTTCCAACCCTCACCTTACTGGCCGCATCTCTGTACATGGCTCGCACAGCTCTCACTAGCCATTCTTCTATCCCAAGTTTCCTCATTGACCACCAGATAAGGGATCGGGGGACCCTGTCAAAGGCTTTCTCCATGTCAACGAAAGCCAGGTACAGAGGTTTATCCTTGGCTAGGTATTTCTCTTGCAACTGTCTCACTAGAAATAAGGCATCAGTAGTGCTTTTACCTGGCACGAACCCAAACTGCATCTCATCTAAATTGATTCGCTCCCTAATTAGTTGGGCTATGACCCTCTCTGTAACTTTCATAACCTGATCTAACAGCTTGATGCCTCTGTAATTATTTGTATCTAAAGCGTCCCCTTTACCTTTGTAGCAGTTGACTATGATGCTGCTACACCAGTCATAGGGTATGACTCCTTCGTGTATCACCTGGTTCGTAATACGGGTGACTAGGCTATAGCCAACACTGCCAGATATTTTGAGCATCTCTGCAGTGATTCCTGATGGGCCGGGGGCTTTCCCGGTCTTCATACTCTTAATTGCTTTATCTACCCTGGTACTATCAACTCGGATAGCTGGTCCCTCTATTGGGTCGACATAAGGCAGGCTCTCTTTCTCCCATTCATTCTCTTTATTAAGCAATCTATCGTAGTGGCATCTCCAGACCTCTTTCTTTGCATCCTCATTTAATGCAAGCGTACCATCATCCATGCGAACACATTTCTCTCCTACAACATCACTATTCTCTCTCCTACACTGTCTTGCAACCCGAAATACCTCGAGTCTTTGGTCCTCACGGCGCAGAACATTGGCAAATCTTTCCTTATCTGCTTCCCCTCTGGCTAAATAAACCTGTCGCCTAGCCTCCCTTCTGGCACATTGGTACAATTCCCTGCTACCACCGTTCTTCCAGTCCTTCCAAGCTTGTTTCTTTTGTCTAGTAGCCCTGTCTACCTCCTTGTTCCACCACCACGTTACTCTGGGTTGGGAGGGGACCTTACACCACCCACAAATCTGGTCGGTGGCTTTCAACAGGTTGTCCCGCAGAAATCTCCAATTGTCTTCCACGTTGTATGATGCTATATCCCCTTCTATTTCGTTAAATGCTTCAAGTAACTTGTCTCTAAGTCTCTGTCCGTTTGCAGGGTCTTTAAGCTTCCACACCCTTCTTCTCCAAGCCTGTCTAATTCTGGGCACCCATTTTGCCTTGATCCCAAAGTCGCTAACTACTAATCTATGTTGTGGGGTACATTCTTCGCCAGGGTAGGTTTTGGCATTTATAAGCCGCCCTCTTTCCCTATTTCTGGCGAGGATGTAGTCGATTTGGCTAGAGTGTCTGCCGGAGCGGTAGGTGACTAGGTGACTGGCAGGTTTCCTGAAGTTGGTATTGCAGACCATAAGATTGGTTGCATCACAGAACTCCAGCAGTCTGGTTCCCTCCTCGTTGCGGGAACCGAAGCCATAGCCTCCATGTATGCCATGGAAGCCCCCAGCACGACGTCCGACATGACCGTTGAAGTCTCCAGCCACAAAGAGAAGGTCCCTGTCACTCGTCGACGAGGTAGTTTGCAAGAGGGTGTCATAGAATTGGTCTTTCAGACCATCTCGTAGCCCAGGTTGAGGTGCATAGGCTGAGATGACAGTAGCTAATCTATGATGAAGCACTAGTCTGATCTTAAGTACTCTGTCACTTACTCTAACGACCTCGATTACCTTATCCACCCATTTCTCCGCTAGAAGTATTCCTACGCCCCCGACCCCGTCAGTGTTCCCTGCCCAGAAAATCTTGTACCTGTGTTCTTTGCCTGTGAGGAACCTTGCAGAACCTCCTCTCCATCTTACTTCCTGGATGCAGCACATATCTACGCATCTCCGTTCAAGCATCTCAACAATTTCACCAGATCTACCTTTCAGCGTGCCGACGTTGAGAGTGACAATCCTAACAGTATGGGTGTTGGGGGTGTGGGCCTGTAGCCTGGGAAGAGGAAAAGCAGTGTCGTGTACCTGAAAAGAAAACTTGCAATTGGAAGAATTCATAAGCAAAACATTACCTACAACCTGCAAACATTTCTCAACCTTAATGCGCTACCCAAAGGTAGGGGAGAGGATGGCCAAGGCCACTAGATGGGTTCCGGGAGACAGCCGAGGTTGACAGGATGACAAAGGGATGAACTTCCGGTGGAGGGGGCGGGATGACAGAGGAATGAACTTCCGGTGGAGGGGGTGGGATGACAGAGGAATGAACTTCCGGTGGAGGGGTGGGATGACAGAGGAATGAACTTCCGGTGGAGGGGTGGGATGACAGAGGAATGAACTTCCGGTGGAGGGGGTGGGATGACAGAGGAATGAACTTCCGGTGGAGGGGTGGGATGGCAGAGGAATGAACTTCCGGTGGAGGGGGTGGGATGACAGAGGAATGAACTTCCGGTGGAGGGGTGGGATGACAGAGGAATGAACTTCCGGTGGAGGGGGTGGGATGGCAGAGGAATGAACTTCCGGTGGAGGGGGTGGGATGACAGAGGAATGAACTTCCGGTGGAGGGGGTGGGATGACAGACGAATGAACTTCCGGTGGAGGGGGTGGGAGGGCGGGTTACCGCCAGCGAGTAGAGAGGGCTCTTAATTGTAGATTTTAAATATTTGAGAGACAGCAATGCATAAATCGTAATTTTTTAAAAGAGCAATGAATTCTGGGTGATTAGAATATAACGTAGCATGAATTTAGGAAGCTTAGAAAATGAATAAGCATGAATTTAAGACAACAACTGAATTCAATTGAATTTCATGGAGAGAAACAAGAAAGCGCAAGGTATTGAGATGTTTGAGGCCGTAAATAAATAAAAATCTCTATCTTATCTGCATCTTGGGTATTTCGTCGTAGTACGTCAGCGAGATAATTTAGAATGGGTTTCTCATTTATATATAGCCAGAACCTGAAGACCTTAAAGGAAAAACTACGAAGGGGGATGGAGGGGTAGACAGAGGCATGGCGGGAGAAAAGATCATCATCATCATCATCATATATATATATAAAGAGAGAGAGAGAGAGAGAGAGGGAGAGGGGGGACCAGTCAAGCAGCACATCACGCTGTAATTCTTGGGCTGAGAAATCAACACTTAAAAGCCATAATTTTAAGGAGCGATAAGAATTTTTGAATAAAGGAAAATGGGTAGTGGTGGTGGGTAGGTACCGCCAGCGAGTAGAGAGGGCTCTTAATTGTAGATTTCCTTCATTGAAAAATGTAGCAGTAATATACTGGTGTTGATTCAATGAACATTAAAACGCATAATTTGTCATTTTTCTATTAAAACCCTTAAATCCTTTATTTCCCTCAATGTTCATTATTTTGTATAAATACTGGTAACCATGACATCAAGTCTATACAACAATGTCTCTTCAGGGACCCAGCATCCATTTATTAAAACAAAAAAATGACTTTCTTCTGCCATTTACTGACCAGTGTTTCTGATTACTTCCTCACTTTTCAAGTGGTGGTGATGGTGATGGTGATGGTGATGGTGGTGGTGATGGTGATGGTGATGGTGATGGTGGTGGCGGTGGTGATGGTGATGGTGATGGTGGTGGTGGTGGTGATGGTGGTGGTGATGGTGATGGTGATGGTGATGGTGATGGTGGTGGCGGTGGTGATGGTGGTGGTGATGGTGATGGTGATGGTGATGGTGATGGTGGTGGCGGTGGCGGTGGTGATGGTGGTGGTGATGGTGATGGTGATGGTGGTGGCGGTGGTGATGGTGATGGTGATGGTGATGGTGATGGTGATGGTGGTGGCGGTGGTGACACAAGCTGCTGCTGCATTGTAGGGGGTGTGAGGTAGGGGGTGTTAGTAGAATCTGCTGCTACTGTTGTTGTTGTTGTGCTAATTTATCCAGTTTTCCATCCCCACAGTGCACTTGAAAAGATTATTGTTCAAGGATACAAGATGTTACAACTAGTCTACTTCTTCACCAGTGGTAAAGATGAAGTCAAAGCCTGGACTATACAGGTAAGTTGATGCAGTTGTTGTTGTCGTTGTTTACATCTCAGTTGAATGTATTAGACAGACTGGAAAGTAGACTTCAAGAAATGACCATGATAACTATGTGTGTGTGCAGGGATTTCTCACAGTCTCCCACAAAGCAGCATTGGTCAACCTGCAGTTAGAGCAACATTCAGACTTGTTAGCAGGGTGTTGGAGGGGTCACGGTGCAGAACTGTGCAGTTGTCGGGTGCATTTTTTAAAGCTGGTCAACAAATTCCTTACAATCAGTACAAACAAAACACAGCTGTAGGTTTTATGGGACTTTGTAGACACTTTACAATCCATCAATAATATATCCTAGATACATCAATTATAGTAAAATTACATTGCTTGAGACGGTGCTTGCTTCTCAAGATAGCTTTGTATTAGTGGTGGGGGAATTTCTGTTTTTACTTCAGCCCTAAACTGCAATTAGAAGTTTGGAAAGCACAATGGGAAATTTAGTGAACCTGAAGACCCAGTCTTTTACAAAATAAGAATTGGAATAATAAAATTTTGAGTAAACCATTTTCCAACTTTGTTTATAGATTTACTAGAACCAGTCCTTAACGCATCTTAAGATTTTGTGTCTTCTCTGAGGAATTTTATTTTATATTGTAATGTGTTTTGTAGAAAAATACCAAGGCACCTCAAGCTGCTGGGAAAATCCACACTGACTTTGAGAAAGGTTTTATCATGGCTGAAGTAATGTCTTATACAGATTTCCGAGAACATGAATCAGAAGTTGCTGTTAAGGTAAGTCTCTGTGTATGTGTGTGTGTGTGTGTGCATTGGAGGGTCTGTTTTTTTTTGTTTTTTTTTTTGTTAGTAAGTTCACAAATTGGTGATGAAACAATTGAAGTGGTGGAGCACAATATGGACGCCTCCTTTCTTGATTTCTTTTAATGTCATTGATTACATGAGACAAAGAACAGACACAGCCCCGGCACTTCACATTTATTAACCTTGAAACGATAAACAGCAAAGTTGACTTCAGCAGAATTTGAACACAAAGTGCAAAGAGCTCGAATGACTACCACAAGGTATTCTTTCCAACCCTAACCACACTGCCAGTTTTGTGTGTGAAGCCACTGACTATAATACCAGTAGTTCAAATCTAGTCTCCAGCTATAATATTACTGTAAAAGTATTCATCTTAGACAGAAACCATCTCTCATTATCCTAGTTTCTACTCCAACTTTGAAGTTGACTTGATAGCAGAAACATCCTTCTGAGACACTTTTAACAAAAGCCATCCCATTCCTGCTTTCATGAGACAATGAATAAGAAACAGAATAGTTGCCTACTTTTGTCCATTGGGGGAAATCTGAGATTCTTTCTTTCAAACAAAATTGGATTGTTTGGTAAGTGTGTCTTTTGTATCCTTGGAGAATAGTTTGTCACAACCCCTGTTCCAACCATGCTAGCTTGAAGTTGAAGGATTACTTTGATAAACTGTGGCAAGTTGTCTTGTTATTATTTAGCAGCCGAGTAATATTTTAATAAGCACTACTTTCTTATTTCATTTCATTATCGATTAATGTGAACACGGTTTCATCTTCCACGCTGTATGTTTAGAGAAAAAAACCCTAACCCTAACCCTAAGATCCCTTCGCTCCATCCAACTTTCCCTCTTTCTCCTCTTTCACACTCATTTATTCATTCATTTATCTAATTTTGTCACGGTTTGGCTGACTGAAAACTCTTGGTTATAGTTCTAGTTAAGAATTCAAATGCCCAATTCTATCTTGTTATTATCATCAATATTCTCTCACACCAACAGCCTGAGTTTTTGCTGTTTCACGGTGCGCCCACCCTTCCCAGCCCCACCACCTGTACCGGAGGTCTCTATTCTCGGACCTCTATCAGATGTCTCTCCCAAGAATACCTCCAAAGGCTTAGTGTTCCTCCCATCCCTACTTAGGATTTATCTCCTATGTAATGTAGTGATTATGTATGAGCTTTCTTTTCAGGTACATGATGCTGCTGTCCCCCATCCCAGGGTCTCGTGGGCCCACACCTCCCACATCCAATAATACACAGTAAATTTGCTGGCATTAGGAAGGGCATTCAACAGTAGAAACCATATCAAAGCTGGCCTGGGGCTGAATAACAGTAGCATTCGTCCTAACCAGAACTGCCATGTTATGTTGGCAAATAATCTTTACTATAGATATATATATATATGTTTGTGTGTGTGTGTATAAGGTTAGCTGAATTAGAAGTTAAATTAACCGTCTAAGGGATAGAAGTAGCCATTATACTACTGGTATATTACCTATGTTTAACCATGGGCATACATGTGGAAACATATTATGCTCATAAATTATAGGTAAAGACAAGAATAAACATGGGTTTATCAAGAATCAAAATTTAGATAAGACAGAAAATAGAGAAAGATCAATCATCATCATCATCATCATCGTTTAACGTCCGCTTTCCATGCTAGCATGGGTTGGACGATTTGACTGAGGACTGGTGAGACCAGATGGCAACACCAGGCTCCAGTCTGATTTGGCAGAGTTTCTACAGCTGGATGCCCTTCCTAACGCCAACCACTCAGAGAGTGTAGTGGGTGCTTTTACGTGTCACCCGCACGAAAACGGCCACGCTCGAAATGGTGTCTTTTATGTGCCACCCGCACAAGCCAGTCCAGGGGCACTGGCAACGATCTCGCTCGAAAATCCTACAAGAGCCAGTCAGGCGGTACTGGCAACGGCCACGCTCAAAATGGTGCATCTCATGTGCCAACCGCACAAGAACCAGTCCAGGGGCACTGGCAACGATCTTACTTGGCTTGCCGGGTCTTCTCACGCACAGCCCATTTCCAAAGGTCTCGGTCCGTAGTCATCGCCTCGGTGAGGCCCAATGTACGAAGGTCTTGCCTCACCACCTCAGCCCAGGTCTTCCTGGGCCTACCTCTTCCACGGGTTCCCTCAACTGTTAGGGTGTGGCACTTTTTCACGCAGCTATCCTCCTCCATTCTCACCACATGTCCATACCAGCGCAATCGTCTCTCTTGCACGCCACAACTGATGCTTCTAATGTTCAGCTTTTCTCTCAAGATACTTACACTCTGACGGGTATTCACATTGACATTACACATCCAACGGAGCATACTGGCTTCATTCCTTGCGAGCTTACGTATGTCCTCAGCAGTTACAGCCCATGTTTCACTGCCATGTAGCATGGTTGTTCGTACGCATGCGTCATACAGTCTGCCTTTTACTCTGAGTGAGAGTCCCTTTGTCGCCAGCAGGGGTAAGAGCTCTCTAAACTTTGCCCAGGCTATTCTTATTCTAGCAGCTACACTTTCAGCGCACCCACCCCCACTACTAACTTGGTCGCCCAGATAGCGGAAGCTATCGACTACCTCTAGTTTTTCACCCTGGAATGAGATAGAAGTTGTTTCCTGTTTGTTTGCAGTCTTTATTGCACCTGAACATCTGCCACAAACAAATGAATAACAATTGACTATTGAGACCATTATATGGGGTAAGATAAATAAATAAATGAATGGGAAAATGGTGTATGTTGTAAGGGACCCTAAAATGCTTAGGACAGTATATATACTTCTATTTAATGGAGACCCCACCCCCCTATTGGATTTACTCATTTCACTATCCCCCACCCTCACCACACAACGAAATAATTATTTAACACTTTAATACTAACTTAAGACCTTACACCCTCTTTTAGTTGTGTATTCGCTTGATCTCTGTTTTGCAGTTAGCTCATATCTATGTGCTATTAATATTGCTGTTATGTGTATTAATACTTGGATGGGGGACCAATTGTTGAAACTGGCAAATGTATGGGTTAATATAACAATATAATGTATATTATAATTGACTGAGTATTAGGCACGTGTGTACTTGAGTGGATGCATGTTGCATGTGAGGGTGCATAGGTGTATATGTATATACATTTATATGAGTGTGTCCATACCCATGTATATGGATGTTGAATTTTTTCTTGTGTATGAATGCAGAAACAAATTGTAGTAAGAGCTTCCATCAGTAAAAACAATCTGCTAGTATTTTAATTTTTAATTTTAAATTGTAATCATCAATTTAATTAGGGATATTTAGAGTTACTTATTTAATTGACCTGTAAACTGACTGATTTATCGATTGTTTAGCCAATTAGTTGTTTGTTGGACTGGTCAGCTCATTGATTAGATGCACTGGATGGTAGACCAGCATTCTCTAATTTAGGCCACTTACCTCAGTTATTACCTCCCCTTAAACATAAATATTTCCCTAATTTTCCAGTGGAATGAATTCTCTTCATTGTTTTTACTAATTTCACATTCCTATTTAAAAAAACTTTTGGACTATTCTCACCCGCAACCGTCTTATTTCCTAAATGTCCAAATAGGTTTCTCTCTTAATATTTTAGGGCCCCTTACAACATACACTATCTTCCCATTCATTTATTTATATATCTTACCCCGTATAATGGTCTCAATAGCTGGTCTTTTGTTTTTAAATTTTAAGTGACCAATAATATAGACCATTGAACCTTGGCCTATCTCACTTCGGACAACAGGTGGAAGAGCTTAACCACCTACTAGTAAATAAATAAAAAATTACATTTAATCAGTTAGCACTTTATTATGATAAATACTATTAATTAGTACTATAAACACCTTATTGTATTTTCACCCCTTCTCCAAATAAAACCATAGTCAAATCTGCCTTTGACAAGCTGATAGCGAGTGAAAATAGAGAAAAGTCAAACAAAAATATTTCAAAATTCTTTTAAGTTAGGTAACAAAGTGTTTTTTAAAACCTCTACAGGTATGGCAAAGAAAGCTGGGAGGACGGTATAATTACTAAAAAAATTGGAAGAATGATATTCCTTGTAAAAGGAAAAAAATATTGAATATAAAAGACATATTAACCAATTTACAAAAGGGTACACATGGCCGATGCCACCTGATTGACACCTGTGCCAGTGGCATGTAAAAAGCACCATTCGAGCATGGCCTATGCCAGTGCTGCCTGACTGGCACCTGTGCCGGTAGCACTTAAAAGGCACCATTCAAGCATTGCTGATGCCAGGGCCACCTGACTGGCCCTCGTGCCAGTGGCACGTAAAAGCACCCACTACATTCTCGGAGTGGTTGGTGTTCGGAAGGGAATCTAGCTGTAGAAACCGTGCCAAATCAGATTGGAACCTGGTACAGCTCCCAAGCTTACCAGTTTTCATTCAATCCATGCCAGCATGGAAAGCAGACATTAGATGATGATGATAATGATTAACAGAAAAAACAGTCATGAGAAACGAAATCCTCGTGGAAGTATTGTATGACATGTTTAAGGTACTAACACCCAAACAATTTGAAACTACCCATCCTAGCACCAGAAAACAGAAAAGAACAGAAACACTGGGATTGAACCCTTAACGTAAGAGATATTAAAACTCAGAGCAGAGTTCAATTCTCAAAGAAGTTAGAGGATACTGATTCTAAAAAAGGCAGATGTTGTGGAAGGATTCCGATCGTCCTCTAAGTGACTGAAGGTGGACTGTCTCATTATTATAAAGAACTGTGAGTGGTTGGCAGTTTAGGATGGTAAGCAGTTCATTGTTTGCCATGATTGAGAGCGTTGAGTGTTCTTCAGCATCATCATCATTTAACGTCCGTTTTCCATGCTAGCATGGGTTGGATGTATTGACTGTGGACTGGCGAACGAGATGGCTGCACCAGACTCCAATCTGATCTGGGAGAGTTTCTACAGCTGGACGCCCTTCCTAATGCCAACCACTCTGAGAGTGTAGTGGGGGATTTTTATGTGCCACCGGCCCGAGGGCCAGTCCAGCGATTAATAGTAGTGCATTGTGTAAATACTCTCTTTCCTCTTTGTTTCATCTATAACTATAAAAGAGAGTTTGTGTATGTGTGTGTGTGTGTGTGCATATGTTCCTTATGCATTCCAAAACCGAGTTGCTGATTTTGATGTAAGGGGTATCAAAAGATTCAGTAAGCTTTTGGCTACCAACTAAACTATATTTTCATTCACATATTTGCATTACAATAATTTAACATTATTATTTTTCTTTTAGTCACCTATCGTAAACGACATTTCATATCACCACCACAATGACGATGGCATCACATTTTCTATATGTGTGTGTGTGTGTGCACACGTTTGTTGCCTGTGTTAGGCTGATGACTGACAAGTATATGTGTGTGATGGTGCATGTGTCTGTCAGTATACACACATTTTTGTGACGACACACACACACACATCTAAAGACAGAGACAGACACACACAGGGACAGAGATAGGCTTCACGTGTGCATTAATGTATGTGTGTGTGTGTGTGTCTCTTAGTTTGTGTATGTAACTCCCCTCCTCCCAGCAATGAAACGCACCAATATTGAAAGTTTACTTGTGGCCGGGACTTCAAACAAACAACAACAGCATTCACTTTCAAGTACTGCCAACATGGAAGATTTGCCTGGTTTAACACCACTCACAGTACTCACAGATATAATATTATTCTGGTTATTATAACAAATTCGGAAACTTGGCAAAGTAGAAAGCCTCAGCGGCTCTTTCAAGATAACATTTTTTTGAACAGTCCTTGTATTCTTCATCGCTGTGAGTAACAATGTTGCACAACCTTTTTTACTGTGTTTACTCAGTATTTATTCTACAGCCTATAATGTTATACAGTTCAAAAATAGCATCTTTCTTTTTATACACTTGGTTCAGCGTTTGTTTCAAGATTGTAAAATAAATTAATTTTGTATGAAAAATTGAATTATGCCTTCTGAATTTTCTTGGATTTTCACTTTCTTCGCCGTGATATTCAATTGTGAATTTTATAACATTTCATACATGTTCCACATAAACGTTGACTTTATGTACTTTCTGACATTGGTGAGGCATACTAACTTTTACTAAATTGGTGACTTTCCATCTATTTATAGCATAACTATGCTACAGAAAGTATGTTTTGTACTTATATTGACTACATTTCATTTTGCTTGAACTTTGCACGTGTACGTTTGCTGTTTTCGATATTATCAATTCTATGTGTGTGTGTGTTTCTTCGTTTGTTGTGTCTATAGTAAAGAACATTTTACGCTGTTTTAATGAGCCCACATCTAATGAAGTAGCCATCCTTATGATTGGTGATCCCCATGAAAATCATGATATTCTCATTCGTGTTTGGGATAACAACCTAAAATGTGTTTCACAAACTCATCCCTCTTATGATGCTCTCCAGTAAAACTCTTATTCTGTAGAATGGACAAGATGGATATTATTTCAATATTCCTTGGATTGAACCTGCAACAGGAGAGCCAATTACAAACAAAAGGGTGTCATCAAATGACTTCTATTCTTACCAACTGATGCTAAGGCCAGAACAATCAAATCCTTTCTACTATAGTCACAAGGCCTGAAATTTCGGGGGAGGGGACCAATCGATTACATTGACCCTGAAAGGATGAAAGCAAAGTTGACCCTGGTGGCATTTGAACAGGCAAAATACCACTCAAGCGTTTTGCCTGGCATGCTAATGCTTCTGCTAGCTCATTGGACCATACCTCATTTTCCAAACATTGTTTCCATACACTATTTACTTCGTTTTGCTTTCATTGTAAATTACTTTTCATTGTTACATCACACTATTTTCCTATCTTATGTGTCTTGCCTTCATCATCATCACTTAATGTCCACCTTCCATGCTGGCATGGGTGGGACAGTTTGACAGGAGCCAGCCAGGCAGAAACCTGCATCAGACTTTTGCAACTGTTTTGTAGGATTTTTACAGCTAGAAGCCCTTCCTAACACCAAACACTCAGCAGACTGGACTTAGTGCCTTTTATGTGGCACAAGCACAGGTGAGGTCAGTTTTGGCAATGTTTTTACAGCTGGATACCCTTCCTAACACCAACCACTTTACAGTGTGGACTAGGTGCAATTAAGTGGCACCTGCACTGACAGGGTCACCAAGTACTTGCAAGACACAAAAAAAAACTTTTAAGAGGGGAGGAGGCATTGGCGGAGGTGTATATATATTTACACCATGCTTGTGCCACACAAAAAGTACCTTTTTACACTCTGTAAAGTGGTTGGCATTAGGAAAGACATCTAGCTGTAAAAACCTTCCCAAAACTGACAAATGGAGCCTGGGCAGTTCTTCAGTTGGCCAGCGTCTGTCAAACCATCCAACCCATGCCAGCATGGAAAACAGGTGTTAGATGATGATGATGATGTGTGTGTGTGTATATATATATATATATATATATATATATATAGTAATAATAATGGTAATCCATGGGTAGAATTTATAAATATTTTAATGCATCACTACACATGTTTCCACAGATCACATGTTTCTTATGATCATAGTCCATATTCCTGGGATGATTACAGTACAGTCCATAGTATCCATGGACATAGAGTGGATCATAGTTCATGTGTTCATTTCCTCAGGTGGTATGACATTAACTTTGGAAGCAATGAATGTATAGCTGAAGATTGTTTATCAATTTTCACCAATGAAAAGGTTGATTGGGGTATGTGGGCAGTTCTGTGTGTAATTGGTGGGGAGGTGTAGAAGGTGATGAAGAGTGATAAAGGAGAGGGATGAGTGTGTGGTGATGTCAGACTTGTTTTGATGTTTGTGTATGCAGATGTTAGGATGGGTAGTATAGTTCATTGGCTTGAGCTTCTCCACAGCAGGTACCTCCTCAATGAATTCAGATGTAGTTGAGTCAGGAAGTCCAACGTTTCTGTTGTTAACGTTCATTGTCTGAGTTGACAAACAATGTTCTCTTAAAGTGTCCTTTTAATTACTTTTAGTTATACAATGATATAGCATACAACAGAGGTAAATGATTTTGTTTAGTTGGTTTATATGTTCTTCTCTTGTTCCATTAGATGCTAATGACAGCTAGTGTTTTTCTGTTTCAAAATGTTCATTTTGTATTCGAGAAATGATGCCTTGTTTTAATGCTTACATGATATAATTACTTTGGAATGTCTATTATGTTTTCTCTGAATGTGATGATCTCCAGGCATATTTCCTCTAGGCATAAGTTTCACACCCGTTGTGTTCTGTTGCATGGTGTAGCATTCTGTATTATAGACCAGTTGGTCATATGCTCCACTTCATTCTGTTTGAGCCTCCAGATGAGGTTAGATAATGATGTGGAGAGCCTTTTGTTTACTCTGGAAAATGACATAAGAGGGTTGCACAGACAATATTTCATGGTGTCTCTGGTAGTATATGTATTTATGTGTACCTGTCTGCACTTCACATTTGTAAACCACATTCTTTATCATGCAGTTGTTAAACTTGCATTCATTTTTCCTTCTGCAGTAACCTGTTTTAGTATCTTTTCCCAGTAGAGTTATTATCGGTGCTCACCTTTGTTCTTCCTCCTGCAACAGTGTTCTGATTTTCCATAGGTATGGATTGCACTGCCAATATGGATGAGCTTTTATCATTCCTATTTGCAACCATTCCATTGTTCTTTATTTTGTTTTTAACTGTGGCTTTTCTGTAAGCCCCCTCTAGTTTTATCCTGTTGAGTTTTGTGTCATTTAATTTGTGTATGTAGTATTCTAGATTGTGAGAAGTCGCATATGCTAATTTCACATTATGCCTGTTGATGATTGTGTTATATTTGGAAGGTTTTGGGAAGTGCCTACCTAACACTGAGAAGAATTCCTCACCTATTTTGGATTTCATTTGTGAATTGAAAATTGGGCTAAACCAAATAATTTCATCACTTATTATGTTAGCATTTCTTTTAATAAATCTATTGAGTTTGTTACAGTGTTCCATTTTATCTCTTTCTATTTGTTTACTATTTCTATCAATGTTTATTGGTTCCTTTCTTTCTACCCTTGCCTGCTGCTTTGTGGGTTCTGTTTGATATCTATCCTTCTTAGTGTAGTGGTTCCGTTTTTTTTATTTTGGTCCCTATTACATTTATTGTTTTTTTAGGGTCTGGTAGTGTGTGGTTATTTACAGAATTACCTCTGATATATCCTTCAACAAACTTATAGGGATATATATAAAATATACATACATAGACACACATGACAGCTTCCTTCAGTTTCTTCCTATCAAATGCACTCCCAAGGTTTTGGTCAGTCCTATTGAAGACAACTGCTACAGGTGCCACGCAGTGTGACTGAACCGGAAACCACATGGTTTGGAAACAAACTTCTTAATTACACAGCTAAGCCTCTGTCTTCTGTACTTATAATCAATATAACAGATGTTTCATCATCGAAATTCCAATTTGTACTTATAGTATTTTCAGGTGAACTATAGATTACTAACCACACCTGGATTACTCTGTTCTCTTAAAATGATTGTTTTCTCCATAAATTTCTCATTTATTTCCACTTTTTTGTACAACTGAATTATTTAAGGCCTTTTAATAAAATCTCTTTTATTATTACAATGTGTAAGCTTCAACATTAACTGATATTTTTACTATTACAATATTGTTCTGATTAATCTGTCTTTTTCTTTTTTGAAGGCTGCTGGAAAATACAAACAAAAGGGACGAGATTATATTGTTGAAGATGGTGATATAATATTCTTCAAGTTTAATGCTGGAGCTGGTTTGACTGGCAAAAAGAAATAGAATTGTCAATCAAGTAAAAATGATTTTAACAGTCTAAAAAGAAATGGTGGTGTCCTTAACTGAAATTGTGATAACACAATCTAAGATTTATTAATAAACACATTCTTCTCTTAAAGTTGTATTTATTATTTTTGTTTTTACTATCACAATTAGGGAATGATATAATCATTGGTTCCACATTAATAACAAGCTAATCACTGTGTAGTATCTGGAACTTGGTGCAAAAGAAATATCTCAAAAGCCTTTGCTGGTACAGGAATGTATAAATTGCATTCATATGTTATCAACACATTCTTCATTCAAGCAAAGCATATTTATATGGTAATAATATTGATGACATTTCGCCTGACCTGATTTCTTGGATGGTATATACTCCATGTTGAAATTGTAGCTTAATACTCTCGTACCCCAGCATTACAACCTATTAGCAGTATGGGTGGGGATTCCATAGATTGATAACAGATGATGATCACTCTGGAGATGAAAACTTCTACCATGTTAAAATCTGGAATTTTATTTCAGCCAAAATAATCATTTTCATTTGGCTGGAACTCTTCTCTGCTGATATCAGAAAACAGGAAGCATGAACCACCGTCTTCATGTTACTATCTTTATGTAGCATTATTGCTCCTATACTGTACTCAGAGGCATCTGAAGCTACAACAATTTCCACTGCAGGATCCAAAGTGTGCTAATGACAAATCAGATTTAAATATTTTTTTAAATTTTGTCAAACGCCTTTTGACAATTTTCTGACCAATTCTTTTCATATCTGTTTTTAGCAGATGATTTTGGTAATAATTTGCCAGTTCCAAGAAAGCTTGTAAGGCTGCAATATTTGTTAGAGGGGGCATATTTTTAATTGTGTCATTCCTTGACGTATCTGGTCAGTGTCCATTTCTGTCAATGATTTGTTCAAAGTATTTTATTTTTGGTAAGAAAAATTCATGTCACCTGATTTGCTATTAAAGTATCTTTTATCCAACTTCACAGGATATGTGAACCCTTCTGAGACAATGATGCAAATTTCCTGTTTTTAAAGGGATCTAAATTAAAACCTTCCATCAAAATTTCATGTTAATTTCTTAACCAATTATATTAGATATATACCACATGTAATCAGATATGTATACAAGAAGTCAAGGGCTTGTTGGTATTAGGAAGGGCATCCAGCTGTAGAAACTCTGCCAGTTCAGATTGGAGCTTGGTGTAGCCATCCGGTTCACCAGTCCTCAATCAAATCATCCAACCCATGCTAGCATGGAAAGCAGATGTTAAACGATGATGATGATGAATTAAAATCAAGATTTAATTTTCATAAAACTTTTTGTCACCACAACTCTGTACTTCACATATCTTGTCTTCTGCATCAGTTCTTATACAACATACCTTTGTAGCAAGTCTCTGCCTCAATTTGAACCACCTTGCTTTAGATTTCCAGCAAAGGGCCACAGCCTAATTATATTGACATAAAAGGCATGGCTACTCCTTGACAAAATGGAACATCTATGTAAATGTTTATCAGTTAATTAGCATCAACAGCTTCTGTAATTATGAGAGTGAAACTGCATATATTTCACCCCTCCTTGGACCCATTTCCTTTGTGTCACACATTCTTTGTATCATACTTTACCACCTTATTTTCTACTGAACCTCTCTTTTCCCTTGTACATGCCTTCATTTTGCCAATAGCACCCCCTCCCATTACCTCTGTTTGTCACCCCCTATTTCTACTCTGATATACCCATCACTTTGTACCTGGCACTGTGCATATTTTTTGCACCCACTCTCACATTCTCTCCCCTTCCCCACCAACTGATATGCCTCCACCTATGTCTCTTCCCCCCCCCCTATTCTTTCATTCTCCTTCACACTCTGCAAATCTTCCTTCTCCTCTGAACCATTTCTCTTATACTCACCTCCCTGTAACTTGACAGTTTCTTCTGACACATCTTCACCACCAGCCTCTTCCTTTTCCAACAAGTGTTTCCACGTCTCTGCTATGCCAGACCCTCTATCATGCTATCACCTCTCATTATCCGGCACAAAATCACTTCCTTCCATTCTGCTCCTCTCCTGAAAGTTACTTGGCAACCTCACAGGTGCCAGTGCTCCATTTTGTGTGTCCTTTAAAATGGTTGGCATTAGGAAGGGTATTCAGCTGTAGAAACCTTGCCAAAGCAGACATCTGAGCTTGGCACAAACCTCTAGTTTGTCAGCTCCTGTCAAACTGCACAATCCATGCCAGTATGGAAAACAGATGTTAAAAGGTGATGATGTTGATGATCATAACAGATGTAACTAAAACATTTTCTTTTTTTTCTATACTGTAAATCTTTAAGTATTACGTACATCCTAAGAGAAATGTTCTTTAGTATGATCTAAATATATTTTGTACATATATAATATATTCACTGTTTAATATAATGGAAACACATTTACTTTTATTGTGTGGCCATAACCTCTTAATTATCAATGACACTTTATTAAAAGCCCAACCACACCCTAACTACCAAACAACCCCTCACATCTTAACTTTTTTCACACTAATACCTTACAGGAAATAATCAAGTAGTCACACTACATCTCTTACAGAAATGCTGCACCCAGTACAAACAACATGTACGTAAATGGGCAGTGTGGCATCTCCCCTATCCAGAGTACAGGATCTGTGGGGTACGCTGTAGTTTCAAAGTAAATGAAGATAATTTGTTTCAAAGAATTTTACGGTTGCTTGGAGTCATATTGACCTTTTTATGACAATTCTAACAGTTAGTTGGAATTACACCAATAAACAGGAAACAAAATCATTAATTACAGACGATAATTAAAACAATCTGATAGAAGTAATGGCTTGTGACGTTTTACACATTTTAACACGCTGCTAATGACGTTCAACACAATATCAACAGGCTGATAATGACGTTTTACACATATCAACAGTTTGCTAATGACGTTTTGCACATATTAGCAGGTTATAATTCCTTTATGGAAACGATTGCAGAACTTGAAAACTTATTCTAAGCAAAATATTAACTCTGAAACCGTTTGTATTAATTGTAAATGTCAAAGCAGCAAAGTTAGAATTTTAGGTTGTCATTATTCAATTACATGAAATCACTAAAAGCTTTGCGAAATACATAAACATTTTACAAATAGTATCATATCGTCTCCAATGGATTTTTATATTGGGAGAGTTATAAGAGATTAATATTTCAAATTATAAAGACAACGTTTGAAAAGAAAAACAAAGCTCTGAAAGAAGGACATGAAACAGGTTGACAGTCAGAAATAGTCGACAAGAGTCGGAAGTGTTCGGGAGTTTCCGGCTGATTCCGTATTCAAGATGGAGTTGATGATTTTGTGTCGTCTTTATTGAAGACGCGTGGAGAGACAGAAGAGAATGTCTGGCTTGAGCCTTCACTTCACTTGAAACATTATTAAACGACACCGTGGATTACTTCAATACTTTCTCTACTCACTATTTAGGTAAGCTGTCCATGTCTTTCTCTTCATATATTTCAACAAACACCAAAACAATCCTCTCTTCTTTCTCCACACAATTTCAATTCAACTGACATCTCTCTTCTATCTATATCTAGCTCTCTCTCTCTCCCTTACATATGTTCGTAATTACCTCTTTTTGCACGCCACAACAACTACGATACGTTTATGTCGAGCCTCCACCCGTCCAGAATAAATACACACAAAAGGTAAAGTGGACTCTTTAAACAGGCGAGATGGTCACAATTGGACGCCTTTAATCATCATCGGTGGGCCAGGCTTGATCAATATGTTAGGGGGAAGATGTTGTTGTTGTGTTGAAATCTAAAAAAAAACCGTGGAAAATAAATCTGAGATTGTTTTAGGTTTAAATATTTAGTAAAAATGTCTCTCTTTTTATTTCAGTCAAGAAGATGTGTTATAATATCTATGTAGACACACACACAGCAACTCAGTGTATATATATATATATATATATATATATATATATATATATATATATATATACGCAAAGTAATATATATATGCAATATATAAATGTGTGTGTGTGTGTGTGTATATATATATACACACGTAATGTATATATTATTAAATAAAAACTGTATTTGTAAAAATAAATATAGAAAGTGTATTTATGAATATGCAGTGTGTGTGTATATAAATATAAATATACAATGTATAATACGTGTGTATGTATATAAATATACAATGTGTGTGTGTATATATACATATAGTGTGTATAAATCTACAATACGTCTGTACATATAACTATATTTGTGTCTTCCTGTGCTTTCTGATTTAATTTGCAATCATTTCACTTACAAATGGTGTTGAGCAAAGCATGAACATCACTTATTCACCTTGAGTGTCGTACATATGAGTATACTTTGTTCAAAAACTGAAGCCGTCCCAAAGTGACCACCTCTCCCTGCATCCTTGCAAGGACACGTAGAGCGAATAGCAGTGAGAAACATGAATGCCACTACCTCTCGTTTCGCCTTTATTAAAGTAATAATAATCCTTATCACAACACCAGATCGGTGTACAGAATGCTTTTGGGTTTTAGTTGCTACCCATTACGTCTTGAGTTCGAATCCTTCCGAAGTCGACTTTACTTTCCATCCTTCTGGGGGTTGGTAAAATAAAATAAAAGTACCAGTCAAGTATTGGAACTGATGTAACCGCTTAATCTGTGATCTTGTGTCGGTTTGAAATTATTATTATTATTATTATTATGGTTTGGCTCAGGTTCGGTTTTATTCCTGGTAGGATTTATGGATAAATTTTTACAATTACCTATTTATGTGGGTTGCGGGTTCCTACCTGTAACCTTAGGTATTCACAAGTTTTCAGCAGCCTTTGAAATCATTATTATTATTATTATTATTGCCACTTGTTTCAGTGGGTTATATACGATACTGCTGGTGACGTCAGCATTTGGATTGACAGCTTGTGTCAGCTGGTCATTGGAAAAGATCAGACAGGTGTGCGTGTGTGAGTATGCACACACACACACACACACACACACACACACACACACACACACACGTATGTATGTGTGTTGCCGATAGAATTAGACTGCTTTTTATGTTATTAGTTTATTTTTATGTGATTAAGAAAGGCATCAGCATCACACAGTCACATTTCCTATCTCCAATAATGTTCTGCGGCCTACTACCTACCTTTGTTAGAAATCGATAGTTTATACCTGTTGATATAAACTATATCCTGCTAGTGTGTGTGTGTGTGTGGAAGGGTGACAGGACTTCGTATTTGGAGTACAGTTTATTGGTAATCGTGTTGTGAGTAATGACGATGTCAAATGTGAAACGGTCAATCAATAATTATGTGTGTGTGTGTGTGTGTGTTAGTAACTATCCCAAGAAATAAATCATAAAACAACTGACATGTGTGTTTATGCTAAGTCAATAAATGTTCAACTGAGAGAGACAGTTGTTTGAAGTCCATATTATATTCAGACTATTGCAGTTTTACCTGTGCCTAGCTATTTCTCAACAAAAAAAAAAAAAGACAAACAGTCCCCAAGAGATTTTATTGTTTAGTTCCAAAATCATCAATCAACTCTTATTTCCAATGTTATTGTGTGAATGTGTGTTTCAGATGGAGTTCCTCATTAATTAAAACTCAGTAAAATGTTTTCAAATATTAACACATCAAAACTCAAATTGTTGAAATGTTATTTGTTGCTGAAATTTTAATATTTTGATTTCGTAGCTTCCGAAGTAAAAAAATCTTTGAACTTGTATGAGTGAGAGCCACGTTTGTGATGAATCTAAAGAGACACAATATGGGTCTCTGAGGTGAGAGCAGGAGGTTGACATTAATTCATAAAGCTTTATTGATTGTCATTTTGAAGTGAGATAAATTTGTAACTTGTTCCAGGTGGTGAGCGGCAGAGAACAGATATACATGAATAATCCAATGTTAATGATTTTTACATTGTAGACATATTGTACACATTCCAGTGTCTTTCTATTTAACACAACATGTATATACGGCATGAGAAACAGAGAAGAGCAATGGTGCTGAAAGAATCACTGCATGTATTTTAGAAAATCTTATTGATTCTTTGTCGATAGACTGATTAGTAAGGAGAACCCATGCTAGCATGGAAAAGGGATGTAAAATGATGCTGAGGTTTGTAGTGGTGTTAGGGGATAGTTTCCCT
This sequence comes from Octopus bimaculoides, assembly GCF_046866305.1. Classification (NCBI taxonomy): domain Eukaryota; kingdom Metazoa; phylum Mollusca; class Cephalopoda; order Octopoda; family Octopodidae; genus Octopus; species Octopus bimaculoides. Next base: position 169,772,891 of record NC_142930.1, read on the forward strand.
GATCTTAATAACATCTCAGATCCATTACCATCATTTAATGTCTGTTCTCCCTGCTGGCATAAGGTGGACAGTTTGACAGGACTCCAGTTGTCTGTTTTGACATGGTTCCTATGGCTGGATACCCTTATGAAAGCCAGCTTTTTTTTTCTGGAGTGTGGACTGGGTGCTTTTAATGTGGCTCCAGCATGGTTGCTTTTACATGACCCCAACACCCATGAGCCTGCAGGACTAGGATCTCTCAGTTGAGAGAAGGATGTAGAAGGCATGTCTGGATGGCCACAGTTTTACTTAGCTTGACATATCTTCTCAAGCACAGCAAACCACCAGGAGTCTCGGTCCCTTGTCATCTCCTCTGTGATGCCCAGTGTCTGAAGGTCCTTTCTTACCACTTTGTCCCACGTCTTCTTGAGTCTACCCTTTCCACATATTCCCTCCACAATTAGAGATTGGCACTTTTTGATGCAGCTGACCTTGTCCATCACATGACCATACCACTACAGTCTTCTCTCTTGCACTCTACATCTGATGCCTCTTACAGTTTTCCTCTTAAATCACTTACACTCTGTCATACATGCACACTGACATTACCCATCCAGCAGAGATTTTGCTGATGGCATTTCTTTCAAGTCTTTGCTTGTCCTCAGTGGTTACAGTCCATGTAGCATGCTGTTCCTAAACAGGCATCATACAATCTGCCTTTCTAAGAGGGAGAGTCCCTTTGTTGCTAACAAAGGTAATAGCTCTCTCAACTTTGCCCAGCCTGTTACTATTCTGGACACTACACTTTCAGAACATCCTCCTTCACTGCTAACTTGGTCACCTTAGTAACAGAAACTGTTTACTACTTCTAAGGATCCCCTTGCACATTCAAAAGATTCTTTTCTTCTGTACATTCTTAGTGTGCACATTTGCTACTCACAGAGATTACTTTCTCTTTTAACCTTCCTGTGATACCACTGCATGGAATTTCTATGAACACCTTTTCTACATATCGAGCAGGGCCATCTCCCAGAAGGGATCAGTGATTTGTCTGTTTTCCTACTTACAAGAACTTTGGTCTTTGCTAAATTAACTCTAAGGCCCTTTGTTTCCAGACCTTGCTTGCACACCTGAATTGCTGGTGACGTGTAAAAAGTTCCCATGCTGATGACGTGTAAAAAGTTCCCATGCTGATGACGTGTAAAAGGTACTCTCTACACTCTTGGAGTGGTTGGCTTTAGGGAAGGGCATCCAGCTTCCCTTCTGGCAACCTGATATAATTCTCTGCTACTACCATTCTTCCAGGCCTGTTTCTTCTCTCTAACAGCCCTCCACCATATCACCCTAAGTCTGGTCTATAGCACTCAGTAAGGAACTTCCAGTTTTCCTCTGTTACATGTCTGTAACTCCTCCCCCTCCTGTGCTTCAATTAGGATGTCTCCAAATCTCTGACTATTCAAAGGATCCTTAAGCTTCTAAATTCTTCTTTTCCAGACTGGTCTGTTTGAATATTTTCAGAAAAAAATGAGGTTTGTGTGGAATAGAGAGTGAGGGTCCAAAGTGAATGTCACGAAATATACCCAAGGATCAGGTGGTGGTGTTTAAGGAGATATCCAGTCAGTGTGAGAGTATATATAGATGTACAACTGTAGAGACACCCAAGTGATGGCGTGAGGGTATATTTATTCTTACAAGCAAGTTAGAGAGAGAGAGAGAGAGAGAGAGAGAGAGTGAAAGAGAATTCAGAAGTTGCAGAAAAGTTGTAAGGCTACCTCTCTTAATATCAAACCTCCGTACTACATATCTTGTGAGTGTCCATAGTTTACACTGAATGCACCAAATGTATCCCCTTCTTTTCAGCAATTCAAGCTCAGCCACATCCCTGTCTTTCCTGACTAAAACTTTTGTCTTATGCTTATTGTGAGGCCACCTGTTTCCAGATTTTGATTCTATATCTGGGATATTTTTTCTAAATTTGGCTTTGAGGCTAATTCTCTTCCTCATTCATTATGCAACAAGTCTTTCTGTAACTTTCATAAAACTTGGCCCAACAATCTGATGCCTCTGCAATTGCCTTCCTCTAGTATGTCTCTCCTTCATCCTTCTATCACTTGATGAGCGAGATATTTTATCCTACAGACATTTTGACCATCTCATCGACTAGCTGCTTTCTTGGCCATCTTATTCTTAATTTTGTTTGGATGTCAACCTACATGGCTTTGTGTCTACTTGTGAAAGATATTTTTCTTATTCAACAACCTCTCATAAGTCTACTTTTATGCCTCTTTCTTTTCAGCTTCAGTGATAGCAAGTTCCATGCCGTACACACCATGCCATGATCGTTTCCATTCTTGTTGTTACTGTCGTGGGTTAAACTAGTCCCAAAATGTTTCACCATTCTTTGTGGTTGTTAGTCATCAAAGAGAGTAAAAGAGTTAACCAGCCACAAAAGGGACCATGTATCCCTCTCCTCGTCAACTCCTTTACACTGTGGACTGGGTACATTTTATGATACCACAGGTACTGGACAGTGTTGTGTGCGGCAGGACTAAAGAGGCTGGCTTCTTTCAACCTTTCAATTCATATTTGGAGTTACTATGCCTCCCCCCTTAGAGGGGTTGTCTGTGATGTAGCTTGATGTTATTTGACATGGTTTGTATGTTAGGATAGCCTGAATGGTCTCTCTTTCCTCCCCATTTAACCATTCCCTGCTATTTTGCTTACATCACCAACCATCTCTCACTCTTTCCATACACATCTTTCTCTCCACCCACATTCTTGCAGCCTACCCACTCGCGTGTCATCCACCTTTCATCCTTGTCCTGTCTTCTGTACCATCCTACTGCCAGTCAGACATATGTATCATTGATCATCCTCTACCATTCACTTCACTCATTCCTATACTATCAATTTCCAATCTTTAGCTGTCATCTACTCTTGATTTTCTTTGTCATCATTTTTAGTCATCTTTTACACTTCCTTATCTTACATCCAATTCATTTATTATTGATCCACCCCACCCCACCCTCTCTGCCTCAATTCTTGTTCATCATTCAGTGTATTTGTTCCTCTAACCCATCTCTCACTCTCTCCATTCACCCTTGCTACTTCTATCCCACCACTTTTCCTCTTCTTTTCTCCTTAAGGGCTCACCCTGACATAATGTCCCCACTATCTTTATCTCCCCTTTCCAGCTTCCCACCGATTGCTCTCATCCACTATTCTATAATATGATCAGCCCTGTAGCTCCTTTATAGCAAGAAACCTGTTCCAGACCCTTCCATCATACTTTAACCTCTCATTACCTCACATAAAGTTGCCTCTCTCTCTTTCTCTCTCTCCCCTGTAATCACACTTGTCTGATGGAGATCTTAGTCTTGTGAGCTACATGGGTGACTTCACTCGTGCTGGTGCCACAAAAGGAAGCACCTAGTACACTCTGTGAAGTGGTGGCTATTAGGAAGAGCATCCAGTTGAAGAAACCAGGCCAAACAGACATTGGAGCATGTCTCAGTCCTCTGAACCTTTGGATTCAAACCATTCAACGCATGCCAGCATGGGTTGAATGGTTGTTAATTGATGATGATGCAGTTTGAAACACACATACACACACTCCTTATATACATGTGTGTGTGTGGGGGGGGGGGGGGGGTATTATCATCATCATCATTAAATGTCCACTTCTCCATACTTGCATGGGTCAGTCAGATGGAATTTGTTGAGTCAGTTTTTCTGCAGCTGGATGTCTTCCCTGTCACCAATCGTCACCTGCTTCCAAGCAAGCTAATATTTCCCCATGACTAGACATATCTTTCGTGAAGGAATGGAAATGAACAACACTGCTTGTATGACCAGGATGCTTGCTTACAACCATCACATGATGTCAAGACAGGCACACACACTCACACACACATATACATGATGAGCTTCTTTTAGTTTCCATCCACTAAATTTACTCACAATACTTTGGGTAGCCTGAGGCTATAGAAAACACTTCCCCAAGTTGCTGTACAATGGGACTGAACTTGTGGTCTCATGATTGGGAAGCAAGCTTCTTAGCAACACAGCCATTTGTATTTAGAACTATATATATATATATATATATATTTATCATCATCATCATCATCATCATCGTTTAACGTCTGTTTTCCATGCTGGCATGGGTTGGATGGTTTGACTGAGGTCTGGAAAGCCACTGGCTGCACCAGGCTCTAATCTCATCTGGCAAAGTTTCTACAGCTGGATGCCCTTCCTAATGCCAACCACTCTGAAGGTGTAATGGGTGCTTTTTATGTGCCACTGGCATGGGAGTCAGTCAGGCAACCCTGTTGTCAATCACGTTTGGATGTAATGTAGAAGAAAAACTCACCTGGATGACCACTATCAAAGGGAGACTTAAGAGAGAAGTCATAGATATATATATTGATAGTCATTTCTTTTTTTTTTTGCCAAATAAACATGCACACTGTATGTTCGTTCTTCACTCGTTTATTACTCTTCTTATTCTAACTGATGTTCATTGTCCGGAAATGTTTTCTCACACATCTGTGACCTCTTCAGTGACACTTTCCATCTTTGTGTGTGCTCTTGCTCCACTTATTCCATTGTTCTTCTATGTGTATCCTTATATGCGCATGCGTTTGCATCTGTGTTTATGTGTGTGTGTGTGTGTGTGTGTGTGTCATTGTTCTTAATAGCTCTACAACCTTCCCCTCAACCTTATCCCCTCCCTCCATTGTTGCTGCTGCTGTCTTAGGACCCGAAATTTGATACAGTTCCTGTATCTCTCTGTGTTTGTGTGCTTGCCTGCACTGCTGCCACCGTGCTGGTTGTTATTGCCATCGTTGTCACTGCTGTTGCTGTTGTCATTCATATTCTTAATATTGTTGTGGCTGTCTGTAAAGTTATTGTGTGTGTGTGTACATGGGTTCACTTCTTGTGTTGTTTGTATTCGTGCCCTTTATATAGATTTTTTATTTATTTATTTTGTATTGATCTCTATTTCCATACACAAGAGGTGTGTACATATATGTCTATTGTGTGTGTATTACCCTGTTTGTATCTGTTTTATTTTATTTATTTTTCCCTCTCTTTTCTCCCTTCTGTCTTTAGTTGTCATGTTGTGTGGTGTGGTGGTAGGTGTTATTGTTCCATTCATGTTTTCTATTGAGTCTTGATCTGTCTATTGCTGTGTGTATAGTCTCTGCGATCTACGTGATCTGTCAGTTCTATGCGTCAATAATACCTTAACCGCTATGCTATTAACCAAGCCTCTATGTTCTGCTTGACTATATTGGTAGAGCACTGGTGAGCCTTTCTCTTCTTTGAGCTCTTGCCAGTGTTCACCTGTACGCTCCCCTATGCTACATGCAGCCTCTCCAATGCAACTAGTTGTCATGTTTATGCACTGTCCCTCAGTACATCTTAAACTATACACTATATTCCTAACCTTGCAGTTAACCCATGGGTTCATCCTACATATAATGCAATTGTCCTCTGTACATGGGGGCTCATTGAAGGGATAGGTCCTACAGATCAGGAATTTTATAGGGGCACCAGGCTTTTCTACTACTTTAATCTGTAGATTAGCCTTACTTAATGTTTTTATAAAAAGGTATGCTAGTTTGCTGCCAGGGGTAGCATCATCGAACATGATGCTCTGGTATTTTTTGTTGTCATACCGTAAGTTGGCTTTATCTATCTTATTTCTGGTCCTTTTTGTGCTGTTCTAGGATGTACTCCTGTATAGCGAGCAGATCCCCTTAGCATCACTCTCTATGATGGCTTTGTACTTCGTTCTGGCTCTTTGTATACCCGAATCCTGTCCCTTTAGTTGTAGCCAGAGAACTGCATGTGGTGGATGAAATGTTGTATATGTCTTTCCAATTCTATAGGGTTGCACATGTGAGACACATTCCTCATCACTCTCACCAAGTCAGCTATAAGAATATTGAACTTGGCATTGTCCGCAATAGCTGTGTTCTTGTGGACAAAGTATTTAAAAGCCATGGGTTTGGCATAATGGGAGTGAAGAATCTAGACCTTACTGTTCTTAGTTTCTAATCTTTAGTTTTGGTGTGTGCTGGGATAGTCTCTCGCTTCTATACTCTGGTGGATGGAGTTAGCTATTTGCTGGATGCTCTCCATAGTGTTAGCTTCTAGATCATTAACATTGCCTTCTAGGGGTGCCTTGGCTACTATGTTGATATCATCCTCATAGTGGGGGTCTCCTAATTTCTCTTTAAGTCTCCTATCCCATCATACCAGAAATAGGTTAGCCACATCACCAGCATTACTGACAGTGATGGATGCACCTTCCTCTCGGGCATATTTCTGGCTATCAAACTTCAATATGTGGCCCTTGAGTGCGGTCTTGGTACTCACGCCCACCACGTGTGTGACCATCTTTTTAACCTGATCATCATTTACGGGTTCCATATAGCTCTGGTCCACCTGTTCCATCTCTTATTAGGGGTCTTCTTGGTCATGTTTATCTAAGTAATCATTGTCGCACGTCAATCTCAGGAGGAAGCCCAGTTCTTCTGTGTCAGCACCATGAAACTCCACGTTGCTCTTGCTGATCACCTCCACCCATTTCTCCACAGCAAAATCAACATCAGTGGATGGGTGTAGGAACACCACGTCCATACTGCCTCTTATGCATCCTGTCAGGTCGTAGGCATGGTTGCACTCAGTGATTCTGCTGAGGAAGTCCTCCTTGCTGTCACATCTGGAGACATTTTGATCAGAGGGTGTATGATCATGGAAGTAAGAGATCCGGTAGTTGTTGGCAACATTGGCTCTGCAGGCCGGTCTCGTTGGTGGTCCTGTCATTGGGTCGGTGGTTGTCTTATCTTCCTTGCATAGCTCATACATCATCATCGTCATCGTTTAACGTCCGCTTTCCATGCTAGCATGGGTTAGACGATTTGACTGAGGACTGGTGAAACCATATGGCTACACCAGGCTCATATATACATAACCCATACATATATATATATATATATATATATATATATATATATATATATATATATATATATATATATATATACATACATACATACATACATACATACACACACACACACACACACACACACACACACACATTAATGAATTTGTTTTGCAAGATTCCTGATATGAAATTGTTTGTTGAAACTGATATTGTTATATTTCGGGATGGTCATTTTTCTTTTTTACTTGCCAAATAAACACACGCACACTATTTATTCGTTCTTCAGTCATTTATTATTGTTCTTATTTTATCTTATGTCCATTATCTGGAAGTCTTTTGTCACACATTTCTAACCTCTTCAGCGACTCTATCTGTGCATATGTTTGCATCTGTGTGTTTGTGTGTGTGCACATGTGCCTGTGTGTACGTATGTATGTGTGTGTGTGTGTGGGTTTGCTTGCTACATTGTTTGTATTCATACCCTTTATAGATTTGTTTTTCTTCATATGTTTACTTATCTCTCAGATGATGAAAGTAGGTGTCAAATTGTTGGATCAGGCGATAAAAGTTACAGAGGGTGTCACAGCCCAACTAATTAGGAAGAGAGTTAGTCTAGATGAAATGCAGTTTGGTTTTGTGCTAGGGAGAAGCACCTTTTCTGATAAGGCAGCTGCAGAAGTTCCTAACCAGAAATGAACCTCTGTACTTTTTGTTGACATGGAGAAAGCCTTTGACAGGGTCCCCTGCTCTCTTATCTGGTGGTCAATGTGTAAACTAGGGATAGACAAGTGGTTGGTAAGAGTTGTACAAGTCATGTACAAGGATGCTGTCAGTAAGGTGAGGGTTGGCAATGAGTATAGTGAAGAATTCAGGTTACAAGTAGGAGTTCACCAAGGATCAGTCCTTAGCTTCCTCTTGTTCATCATCGTCCTCCAGGTAATAACAGAGGAATTTAAGTTGGGCTGCCCCTGGGAGCTCTTCTGAGCTGATGACCTTGCTCTTATAGCTGAATCACTATCAGAACTAGAGAAGAAATTTCAGGTGTAGAAGCAAGGTCTAGAATCAAAGGGTCTTAAAGTTAATCTAGCAAAAACCAAAGTCTTAGTAAATTCTTCAGGTAGATGGCCCTGCATGATCTGTAGAAAAGGTGTAGGTAGAAACTCTATAAGATGTACTCGATGTAAGCTACGGACACAAGGGGTGCAGCAATATTAGGAGAAGGTTAACAGTGAAAACCTTATTTGTGTGTGAAAGGTGCACAAGTACAATAAACACTAAAAATGTACAGAAAATAGACTCGATCAGATGCCAGGGGGACAAGCTGGAAGTAGTTGACAGCTTCTGTTATCTCGGTTACCTAGTCAGTAGTGGAGGTGGATGCTCTGAGAACATTGCTGCTAGAATAAGAATAGGCTAAGCTAAGTTCAGAGAGCTCTTACCTTTGTTGGCAACAAAGGGCTTCTCTCTCAGAGTGAAAGGCAGACTGTATGATGCCTGTGTGCGAACAGCCATGCTACATAGCAGGGAAACATGGGTTGTGACCACCGAGGATATGCATAGGCTTCAATGAAAAGAAGCTAGTATGCTTCGCTGGATGTGCAATGTCAGTGTACATGTTTGACAGAGCGTAAGCATCTTAAAAGAAAAGCTGGGTGTAAGAGGCATCAGATGTGATGTGCAAGAGAGACGACTGTACTGGTAAGGGCATTTGATGCATATGGACGAGGACAGCTGTGCCGATCTCTAACTGTGGAAGGAACCTGTGGTAGTGATAGATCCAGGAAGACATGGGACGAGGTGGTGAAACATGATCTTTTAATGTTGGGCCTCACTGAAGCAATGCCAAGTGACTGAGACCTTTGGCAATAGGCCATGCTTGAGAAGCCCCGTCAAGCTATGTGAAACTGTAGTCGTGGATGATGCCAGTATCACATAACAAGCACTTGTGTCGCTAGCACGTGAAAAGCACTCTTTGAACGTTGGACCTCACAGAGGCAATGATAAGTGATGGAGACTTTTGACGATACGCCTTGCTTGAGAAGACTTGTCAAGCTTAGTGAGATCATAGTCATGGCCGATGTCACGTAACTGGCACCTGTGCCAGTGGCATGTAAAAAGCAACCCTCACACTCTTGGAGTGGTGGTGTTAGGAAGGGCGTCCAGCCATAGAAACTGTGTCAAATCAGATTGGAACCTGGTATAGCTCTCCAGCTTACCAGTTCCAGTCAAACTGTCCAACCCATGCCAGCATGGAAAGCAGACACCAAGTAATGATGATGATGTTGAAATATGTGTGTGTATTATACAGCTTGCATCCGTGTCTTTTTTTCTTTAGACATCATGTGTGATATGGTGTGGTGGTGGTAGGTTTCATTGTTCCATTCGTGTTTTCTGTTGAGGCTTGGTCTGTCTGTTAATGTGTGTGGCCTCCATAATCCAAGTGTTGAGTTTGTTCTGTATGTTGATAATATCTTAACCTCTATGTTATTAACTGAGCCTCTATGTTCTACTTGAGCATGTTGGTAGAGTACTAATAAGCTTCTCTCTTCTTTGAGCTCCTGTTCATACCGAGATTAAAAGTACCAGCAGAAGTAATGTATGTGTATGTAGAAATGTGTGCGTATATGTATATATATATATATATGAGAGAGAGAGAGAGATGTACATATCTATCTATCTATACACACACACACAAGTTTTTATATACACATACATCACCTAGTTCACTGTTTAAAGTGGTTGGCATTAGGAAGGGCATCTAGCTAACTGTTGAATGTGCAAAATCAGTGTGCATGTACAACAAAGTGTAAATTGTTTTAAAAGAAAAATTGAGTGTAAGAGGCATTCGATGTAGTGTTCAAGAGAGAAGACTGCACTGTTACATCATGTGATGTGCATGGATGAAATAGCTACATGAATAAGTGTTGATTTCTAAATGTGGTGAAACCTGTGGAAGAGGTAGACTCAAGGGGACACGGGATTAAGTGGTGAGAAATGATCTTCAGGTGTTGAACCTCATAGAGCCTCAACAGATCACGAAAGGACCAAGGCAATTGATTAATTTTGTTGCATTTGAGAAGAGCTGCTCAGCCGAGTAAAATGGGGGCCATAAAATCATGCCCTTTATGTTGAAGCCTCCACCCCGCAGCCAGGCTCACCACCTGCTGCATTCCTCGCCACTCTCCCTTATACCTACCTGCATACAATATGTCCTCCTTGAACCTCTTCCCTACAGCAGATCTTCCTAATATCCTCTACCTGTGCCCTCTCATTACATCTTCTCCTTCAGCTACCACTCTCCTTTTGCAATCTTGTGAACTTACCCACCCACTCACCCTCTCTAGTCCCTAGTCCACTTCACTATATAAACCTTCCTGCAACTTGAGTGAATGGTCCTTACCTTCCTCTCCTTGTCACGTCTTCACCATCTCTCTCTCTCTCTCTCCTCTCTCCACGTGAGGTATCCATGTTTTCCCTCAGATGCAAGATTCCCTTTTCTGTCTCTCAATTCTACTTCCTGCTCAATTATCACTCATGGAATCAATAATAGAGGCCACTATGCACATTTCAAAGAATCTGATAGGTGTGTTAGACTCTTTCATGTAAATATTTTCAATTCAGTTTGAGACCATAAAAGCAGCAGTTTTGCCAGTTACACCACCATTTCCACTGACTTCCTTTCAAATTCGTACAAGTTCAGCAAATTCTTCTGGCCCTTCACAGAATTTACAGTCGCATCCGGCTTTGCCAGTTTCGTTGAATTTATGGTTCTCGTAGTGATGACAGTTTACCTAAATAAAAACAGTTGATGCCTTAAAGCTGTTGCCATAAATATATGCCGAACCATTGTCGTGCACTAATTGCTGATCTTGGCCTAGATGATTACTGTCAGTGTAACCTGGTTGCCTGATAAAAAAACGGATGTCATGGGGTTAACATTGTCAATCTATCCAACTCGTTATTGAAGAAAAATGTCAACTTAATTTGTATGTTTGTGTGTTTTATTTTTTTTCCTATTGTAACCCAACAAAACACTATTTAACTCTTCCTGGATTAACTTTCTCTCTTCCTCTCACCATTGCATATTGATTTCATCTGACATTCTATAACCTCACTTCTTTCTTATTTTCTGCTTTTCAAGGATGACACTAGAACTTACTTAAGGCTTCTTTTCCCAACTTTTGCTCACTTTCTCACTAGTATAAGGTAACACATATTTCTGGTCTGTCTACCCCTTCAGCAGTTTTAAGGTCACACATTGAATCCTTTCAGTATTTAATTAGAAACACTGATTTTTATCCTATAATGAGATAATAATTTTGGTAGAGATCATCTGACTAGATTAACTTTTGAGGGTTTAGCTTAATATTTCTTCTGTGTGTTTGTGTATGTGTGTAGAGGCATTTATGCAGATAAACAAATTAGATATATTAAATATAGCAGTTTGGGTATCATCATCATCATCATCATTTAATGTCCGTTTTTCATGCTGGCATGGGTTAAAGCGAGAGAAAGCAAAAGGTGGAGACTTTCAGACGATGAATTTCGTTATTTATATTAATAGATCCAACTTAGACAGAGTGCAAATGTCAGAAAATTAAAGGGGTAGAAGAAAGGTGTTATAAGTCGACCAGCTGTTTCTAGGCGACTTGGAAATTCATTACAATGCTGGTAGATGTAGTTCATCACAATATGTGGTTGTAATGGAAGCAGTCAACATTGGATAAGATGAGTTTCTGTCATGTAGAAAAGATCTTACATTTTGGATCTCAATGCAGAGAAGTTCAAAGACGGAATGATTAAATGTGAAGAGCTAGCTGTACTCCCCCTCCCCTCTAATATGGCAAACTCTCCAGATTTAATCATTCCATCTTTGAACTTCTCTGCATTAAGGTGTGAAACTTGTACTCTACATAAGTCTTATTTGAGGTTTGTTGAGAGTCACTGGACTGTGAAGAGTCAGACCAGTGTGTGTGTGTGATGCAATCTTTGCTTTCGTTCAGAGTGATCCCCAGTGACACTAAGGCCCAGCATTTACAGGATTTTAGTTGTGCCGTGAGTCACATAAACAGCATACTAGCTGTGATCCGTTCTTGTTGAAGGAAAAACTGGCTTGAGCCCACTGGTGGATATGTACAGGCTGTGTGTTAATGAGATTATTGAGGTGTCTAGATTGCCTGTGGATGAGGGTCAGGTACAGGAAAGAAGTTAAATCATTTGCCAAGGAGTGAGCATTGTTGGTAATGATGATGTAGTGGAGGAAGAGATTGGAAAACTAAACCAAAAGCTATTACAGAGTCGATGGTATGGACCAGAGAAAGCACCATCCACACACACACACACACACACACATTTTGCAGTGGTGTGATCTGAGAGGAAACCATGAGACAAGTCACAGATGGAAGATACAGGTGGATAGTTTTGACAAGAGATCTGCATGCAAGACAATTAACAAAAGAAGCTCAGTTGTGGGGGGGGGGGGCGCAGAAGAGTTGGTCTCCAGTTGATGTGGCTTTATGAAAGCTGTACAGGTGGGTTGTCATGAAGGAAGGAGACTGATTGAAGGTGATAGAGAAGGTTATTGTTAACGGTCTGGAAGTGATTGATCTATGGGATGATGATGATATTTCTAAAGATCAGGATGTATCCTTGAGAGAAATTGAAGGGTTAGGGTTAGGGTTAACTGTGGGCTAAATTGTTTGAAGCTAATGAAAGGGACATAGTTAGAGTTTGAGGTCATAATCATCATCATCATCATCATCATGTAATGCCCAAAGACATTTACAGGATCTGATGTATCCAAGGATTGCATTGTACTCCAATGTCCTCTTTGGTATGGTTTCTATGGCTGGATACCCTTCCTAATGTCAACCACTTTACAGTGTGGATTGAGTGCTTTTATCATGTCACGTGCACTATTCAGGTTGTCATGTAGTTTGCAGGATTACGAACCCTAGGGATGATGATGATGGTGGTAGTGGGTTTGCTTCTTGGTTGGGGAAGGAGGATTACTATGAGAAGTGGGAAGTGGGGTGCAGAACAGGTTGTTGTAGAGGGTCTACTTGATTACTTGCATCTAGTAGGGGAAAAGGGGAGAGGGAAAGTGAGCAAAGATAGTTAATTAAGGAGCTGCAAGAGATAGATAATGGTAATGAAGTGGCCAGGTGGCGGTCCCATGGAGCAAAAGCTGAGTAGAAAAGGGTGGGTGGGTGGGTGTGCGATTTGCAAGATTGGAGTGGATGGGAGTAGACTGCCAAAATGTATAAGACTGAAGGGTAGGTGAACAAAGAACCATGAGCTGGGGAAAATAGAGGGATGCAAAAGAGAGGGGAGGAGTAGTAGGATGACGTCGTTAAAATTCCTGATCTGTAGAAGATAGTCATCTGAAAGTAGCCCTTGTATTGATTGGGATTGTATCGTGTGTAGAGTAAACCCTCGGGTAAGCTGTAAAACTAAGAATGTAGTCTACAGTGTAAGGTGTATGGAGGGGGAGGGGGGGAAATAGGATGACGACATACATTGGTGACAGCATATAACCATAGGCGAGCAGGTAAGTGAACAGTGTCAGGAGCAGGAGGAGGAAAGAAGCTTGTCAGTGCTCTACGGGACATGTTCAATTAGGACATGGCAGCTCGGTTGACAACATAGATGTTAAGATCTTATCAATGCATAGAATAGACGCAGCACTCAGATTGAGGAGGCCACATACATAGTAGAAGATAGACTGAGCCTCAACAGAAACTGTGAATGGAGTAATAACACCCCCACTCCACCACACCATGCAACCTGATGACTAAAGACAGAATGATAAAGAAAAAAATAAATAAATAAGACATGGATACAAACAGTGTAATAGACAAAACCCATATACATCCACACAACACACCCTCACACACACACAAATATAGATGTAAACACATGCGCAGATAGGGATACATAGCACAGAAAGACAAAATGTAGTAGGCAGGTGAAGAGGAGACAAAAGGAAGTTGCTGAAGAGGTCACAGAATGTGTGATGGAAGAACTTTGACAAATAAATCTAAAGTGAAGATCAGTTAAATGGTGTGTGTGTGTGTGTGTGTTTAATTTACAAAAGATGGCCCGTGCCCAAGTTTAACAATGTGTGTGTGTGTGTGTGTATGTATTATTAAGGTGGTTATTTGCAATTTAGAACTGATAGGCAACAAGTGCAATTGCCACTAAAGTGACCAAAGGTGCTAGTAAACACCAGCATTGCTAGAAATAAGAGTCAAAACAACTCTTAGCCATATGAGAGCACTTTTCTAACAGCTGACAAGAAAATATAATGAAATTATTAATATTAGCAAGAGATGAGCTTGAAAAGTTTTGTCAGGAATAAAGTTGCAGAAATAGAATTTGTGTTCAGTTATTTGGTGATAAGGCTTAACTGATGAATTATTTGTAGGTTTCCATATAGCAGTTATTAATTCATGACACTAACGAAGACATATCAATTAACATAAATAGCACTCACACTTACATTGTAAACAATAGTCAATTTATTCCTTCTGACCTTGCATCTGAATCTCCTTGCCTCCAGGGGTTGGTGATGCAATTAGTGTTATGATTTGAATGTTTCTAGTTAAAGTGAAACACTTAACTGAAACAAAGATTTCAGGAAATTGCTTTAATAAGAGTTTATATATATATGTGTGTAATATATATATATATATATATATATATATATATATATATATATATACATACATACATACATATATATATATTGGGTTGACAAGAAAGTAATTTCAGTTTGTTAGTGTGAAATAAGTCATTCATACAAAGAATGAACTTTAACCACTTATATTTTTTCCATTTTGTTCAATGACCTTTTGCCATCTTTCTGGCAACTTCATGATTTCGTGCTCATGGAACTTCTGGTCCTTATCAGCCAAAAACTGAAGAAAGTGCAATTTCAGGTCATCTTAACTAGCCCAAAACATTTAAAATATTTTTCAATTGTTGTGTGTGATACATTTAACCTCTCTGCAATCTCTTGCACAGTTATATGATAATCTGCTTCAATTATGGCTTTGGTTCGGTCATCATCCACTTCAGTAGGTCAACCAGAACATTGGTCATCTTTGAGTGAAAAATCTCAAGAACAGAATTTTTCATACCATTTCTGACGTATGTGTTCTGTTAAGCAATCAACACCCATAAACTTTGCATATCTCTTTGTGAGCCTCAGCTGCTTTCTTGCCTTTACGGAAATCCAAAAGCAAAATATGGCGAAAATGTTCCTTTTTGCACTCCATATTAAAATTGACACTGAACTAACAGCTGTAAACAAAATTACTTGCAATTTGCTTCTAAAGTAAGCTAAAAGGAATGGTTGTCAAAAGGAAAAAAAAACATAACATTGACAAAAGTCTTTCAAAAAAATCATAACGCAATCTATTTGTGAAATGACTTTCTTGCCAACCCAATATAATGATTGCTTCATCTTGACAGATGATAGCCATTCCATCAACACACACAGCACAGTCCCTCTGTTGGTGAGCCCTCAGATAACTTTTTAAGACCAGTTGCTGACTGACAGGGTTTAAAACACAAGTGACCCATATTATTAGAGTTTCTTCTACATCTTTGCCCTTTGGAATCTGATTTTGAAGGAATGGTTTTGCGGACTAGCATGTTTTATAAGTCCAGATATTATCTTACAAGTTTTGCGACACCTGACACAAGTTGCAAGAGGCGGTTTAGGTGATTATTATCTGCCTGGGCATTTCGATTTTCATGTAACTTCATATGATTCATGTATCCTGCTTTTCACAAACAAGATCACACACACACACACACACAATGCCCATATCCAATATTCACTATTGATTTCACTTCCAATTGTTCCTTTCCAACGGGCCTTTTTAAGTTCAGAGTACTGAATCATCTTTTCCTCCCAGGCATTGCAACCAGTCCTAACGGCACCTCTCCACTTGTTCCAATCCTGAGCATCAGTTTTTGTTCACATCTAGTTTCTTCAGGTTTTTCTTTACAGTTTTTATACCTTTTCCCTGGTTTATGTTTGTGATTGCTTACGAGTGTTGAGCTCACCGTAAAAAAGATGCACTGACAGTTGCTTGTCTTTCATTCTAATAACACATCCAGACCATCTCATTTGAGACTTGTTGTTCAATTGATTCACTGCATGCCATGCACAAAACTTCTGCATCTGATATGAAACCTTCCTGCTTCACTCTCAAGATACATCAGACACTTATGGTGAAATCTCTTAATCTCTCCAGCATTTTCATATGACGCCTGTAATTTTTTAAATTGTAATATATATATATATATATATATATATATATATATATATATATATATATATATATATATATATATCAGGTGATGAAAGTTACAGAGAGGGTCATAGCCCAACTAATTAGGGAGATAGCCTAGATGAAATGCAGTTTGGTTTTGTGCCTGGCAGAAGCGCCACTGAATAGTTTTTGTGTGGGGCAGATGCACAGGGGCAATAAACACTGAAGATGTACAGAAAACAGATTCCATCACATTCTAGGGGAAAAAAAACTAGAAGTAGTTAATAGCTTCCACTACCTAGGTGACCAAGATGTAGTAAGGGTGGTTGCTCTGAGAGTGTAGTGGCTAGAACAAGAGTAGCCTGGGCAAAGTTCAGAGATCTCCTACCTCTGCTGGCAGCTAAGGGCCTCTTGCTCAGGATGAAAGGTAGACTGTATGATGCATGTGTGCAAACTGCCATGCTACATGGCAGTGAAACATGGGCCATGACTGCTAAGGACATGCATAGTCTTGAAAGAAATGAAGTTAGTATGGTCCGCTGGATGTGTAATGTTAGTGTGCACACACGACAGGGTGTAAGTGCCCTGAGAGAAAAGTTGGACTGGTATGGTCACGTGTTACGTATGGATGAGGACAACTGTGTGAGGAAGTGCCACTTCCTGTGGAAGGAACCTGTAGAAAAGGTAGAACCAGGAAGACTTGAGATGAGATAGTGAAGCATGACCATCGAACATTGGGCCTCACAGAGCCAATGACATGAGACTGAGACCTTTGGAAATGTGCTATGATTGAGAAGACCCAGCAACTAAAGTGAGATCGCAGCTGTGGCCAATGCCAATGTTGCATGTCTGGCCCATTTAAGAGCACCCTTGATGCATCAGGCGATATGATATGCTTGAGAAGACCTGTTGAGTCAAGTAAAACCAAAGTTTCAGCTGTGGCCAGTGCCCCCTGACTAGCCCCTATTCCAGTGGCATGTAAAAGGCATCATCCCAACGTGGTTGATACCAGTATCCCCAGACTGGTTCTTGTGCCAGTGGCATGTAAAAAGCACCCAGTACACTCTCGAAGTGGTTGGTGTTAGGAAGGGCATCCAGCTGTAGAAACACTACCAGATCAGATTGAAGCCTGGTGCAGCTGCTGGCTCTCCAGACCTGTCCAACCCATACCAGCATGGAAAACGGACGTTAAACATTGATGAAGATGATATACATAATTAACTGGATTGTAATGGTTGTGTAACCCCAGATTTGGGATAGAGACAGCCTAGTGTTGGGGGTTGGAGGTATATAATTATGAGCTGATTAGACAGCTGGATGAAGGTAAAATATGGGTAGAAGGGGAGAGATTTCCAGGAGATGGGAGTTCTCTGGAAAGTGGGATTTGGCCAAGGGTGTGTAAGAGGAGACAGTGTGATAAGAGAGAAGTAGATACCTGGGGTATGGGCAAGTGGACATATTGGACTGAAGATGAAAGAAAATGCAAAAGGAAGTTAGCTTCATTGATTAACAAAAGCTAGAATCTAATTGCTACCATTGACAGAGATATAGCAAAATGGTGGGGGTCTTTTCGTTAGTCGTCCATGTTCAAGTTTCAGTATACAGTTTTAGCATCTCTTACCAAATATTGTCTGTGAATGGCAACTTCCAAAATACCCTGAAATGGAAGTTTGGTAAGTTAGTTTGATGAAAATACTAAAATATAGTCTCAAGGAAATACAGTCTCCATGTCATCTCTTTGTTGTCTCTCAACATTGCTTCACACTTCTTTTGTTTCCAAATTGTCAGACCATCCTTTCACAGAATCCTTATACTCTTCCATTGACCAGACATTATTTCTTCAGCTGCTGACCCCTAAAAGAACTTTTGGGGAGAAAATCTAATCTGCTTATCCCCTGTTGTGTTCAACTGTAATATTTATTACCTATACTGTAGTAACATTTGACCATTATCTCTGTAATTAACAATCTTCGTTATTATTAATTATTCAGTCTTTGATATATGATGATCCCCTCCCCCCCCCAATCACTAATTAAGCAGGTGCTATTAAATCTGTTAATTAGTTTCTTTAATGAATTTTTTAAGGAACTTTGGGGACCCTTTTAGTACCATGGCTAAATTACAGATCTATAAGAACATGTGGACATGGAACATCTATAATTAAAGTTTTTAGACTTCATCAGCAAGGTTCCAAAATTTCACAGAATCCTTGATGACAGAAGGCAGCCAAATCTCCCCCAAACCATTAGGGTTCTCCTAAGAAAAGTATGTGTAGTCCAAGATGAAACCGTATTTTTTTATTTTTATTATAGATCCATACTGGTGCCACATAAAAAGCACCCAGTACACTCTGTAAAGTATTTGGCATTAGGAAGGGCATCCAGCTGTAGAAACCCTGCCAAAACACACAATTGGAACGGGATGCAGCTGTCCGGCCTTGCCAACTCCTGCCAACTTGGAAAACTGATGTTAAATGATGATGATGATGATGATGATGATGATGATCTGCTGAGCAAGTGGCTGAACTGAGGTCAAATGACAATGATTATTGAAATCCTAGAGTTTATCATCCACCCCCCACCCCCCACCTACAAATTAATTCTTTTACTCTTTAATGCTTTCTTTATATTTCCAGGACCTTTTTTAATTCAAAATAATATTCTAAAGATCCCACCATGTCGTAAGTATTTCCTTTCATATCATTTTGACAATATATTGTGAGTGGTCATGTAGCTCTTCTGCAATAAGAACATACTCTACTCCTAACTTCTCTCATATATTAAACCCCTTTCTAACATAAGGATGCACTCTTCACTTCTTGGGTTTTGTAGACCTGTGAGGTACACGGTGACCTCGGTAGTACCATTGGCACAAAAAATCACTCAGTACATACTGTAAAGTGAGTGAAAGGCATCCAACCATAGAAACCCTGCTATGGCAGACAATGGACTCATCAGACCCTTATCAGATGATATGTTTGGTGTCAAACGTGGACATTTAAGTTGATGATGATGATGGTGATTTATGTACATATACATGTGTGTGTATGTATTCATCTGTAGTTGTCTTATCTATGTATGTGTCATCATCATCATCATTCAATATCTGTTTTCCATGCTGGCATGGGTTGGATAGTTTGATGGGAGCTGGCAAGCCTGCAGGGTTGCACCATACCCCAATCATCTGTTTTGGCATAGTTTCTATAGTTGGGTGCCTTTCCTAAAGCTAACCATTCTACAGAGTGTAGCAGATGCTTTTTATGTGGTGCCAATATGGACACGTTTCATGTGGCACCAGTACCTTTGAGGTTGCCGAGTGGCTTGCTAGACATGGATGTCTCAGCTGAGATAGAGTGAGGAACTGAAAGAAGTGGCCATGTGCCAGGTGAGAGGTTGGGGTTAGGGATTCAAGAGTTAAGGAGATTAACTGTCATACTGCAGAGGAGATTCGTGGCTAACCCCAGTAGGACAAAGAAGCCAAGAGACAGAGTGAGAGAGAGAGCTGTGTTACAACAGAAGAGATACTTGGCTACTTTTATGTGTGTTTATATATATATATATATATATAAATAGATGTGTGTATTTATATATATATATATATATATATATATATATGTGTGTGTGTGTTTTTATATATATATACATATATGTGTGTGTGTGTTTTTATATTATTAATAAATTCATAAACTTATCAATAATATTCTCAGGAAATCAATATTTAATATTTCGAAAGATATATATCCAATATGACATGGTAATATAATAAATTTAAAATATAAATATACGAAATATGAATATAAATATGTATAAAAATATGAATGTAGATAAAAATACATGTGAATATAAATGCGTATAAAAATTTATGCGTAATTAAGCATGAATATTGTAAAGTCTAAAATACAAAATATTTAATTTTTTAATATTTCTAATGTTTTAATTAATATTATATATACACCATTGGTTCTTAATTCATCTCCGAAGAGTGGAATTACTGATAGTATGCTGATCTTTTGATCACACTGTGAGGAATTTCAACCATGTTTCGTGGTCTGCTACCACAACAGCTCCTTTATAGGATCCAGTTAGCTCAAGACATCATCAGGAGGAACCACGTCCGGTTTCGGCCCCTACTCCTCTACCGTTTTGACGTGGCGGGGCCCCTCCTTTCAGAGGTGTCTTCAGCTCTGGTGTTGGGTGTATGCCTTCTTTCTTCTATTCCCTGGCCTCTTCGATGCAGCATCAACGAGTGTCAGCGTCTGACTGATCGTCATGTCAAGTAATATCCGCGAAACGATCGTCAGATGTTTAATTCTTTAAATTTTAGTTTTTTTTATATTTTAGACTTTACAATATTCATGCTTAATTACGCATAAATTTTTATACGCATTTATATTCACATGTATTTTTATCTACATTCATATTTTTATACATATTTATATTTATATTTTATATTTTAAATTTATTATATTACCATGTCATATTGGATATATATCTTTCGAAATATTAAATATTGATTTCCTGAGAATATTATTGATAAGTTTATGAATTTATTAATAATATAAAAACACATATATATATATATTTATTTGCTCAAAATAATAGAGCACTCAAAATAAGTTCAGTTACATATTCTTTTAGAATATTACTTATAAAAGTTATATATATATATATATATATATATATATATATATATAAATAAATAAATAGATGTGAGTATTTTACCCTTATTAATGATCAACATGGAAAGAATAAACGTAACAGTACAGGACTTAGTAAATTAATTTGGGATCTAAAAGACCACAATAAACAATTTAATTTAGATTGGTTGATTCTCTCAATTTCGATACCTTATGACAAAGGCAAGGAATTCTGTCTTCCCTGTAATTCTGAACTATTTATTATTCTTTTTTCTAAAAATTCCCTTGTAAACATGGTTATAGAGCGTACATACTGATGTAAACATTGGCAGAAACACACTTTTAGTTCATATAAGTGATATCTATCATTATATATAATTTAAACATTAATTTTCTTCCTATATTTCACATTCACCAGATATATCTTTTTTCCAAGACTTTAAGGTTTTATTTAATATACATATAGTTATATACTTCTCATTTCATCATCATGATGACATATTGTTATATACCTCTCATTTATTTGTTTTTTTTTCTTTCCTTTAACCCCCCCCCCCTCCTTCTATAGGCTACCTTTGACGTTATATCCTCTAACATTTTTTTGGAAACAAACTTAATAGCGTTCAGTTCATTTTATATTTCCATCATTTTCTGTTAAAATGTCTTATTGACGAGTTTCATTTCTTCCTTTCCCTGAAGAGGAGATTACATTGTTTTACTCCATTTTATTCCTTTGGAATAATACCAGTGATATCTTCAAAACATGTGTCGGAAGTAAAAGAATTTGACTCCATTTATATATATATATATATATATATATATATATATATTATATTTCTGGTAAAGTAGCTGCAGCTATATTCCTGGTCAGACATATCATCATTTGATGTCTGCTTTCCATGTTGGCATGGGTTGGTAAGGCAGCTGCAGGAGAAGTACTTGGCCAAAAATAAGCCTATGTATTTGGCTTTTGGTGACATGGAGGAAGCCTTTAACAAGTCATCCTGCTTCCTTATCTGATGGTTAATGTGGAAACTAGGGATAGATGACTGGTTGGTGGGAACTGTAAATGTCATGCACAGGGATGCTGTCAGTAAGGTAAAAGTCGTCAATGATATAGCAAGGAATTTAGTGTATAAGTAAGAGTAGTCCACCAGAGATTGGTTCTCAGCCCCCTCTTGTTCATTGTTTGTCTTCCAGGCTATAACAGAGGAATTTAAGTCAGGAGTTCCTCCAATAGGAGTTCCTCTATGCTGATGACCTTGTTCTTATAGCTGAATCACTACCAGAACTAGAGAAGAAATTTCAGGTGTGGAAGCAAAGTCTAGAATCAAAGGGCTTTGGAGTTAATTTAGCAGAGATCAAAGTCTTAGTAAGTAGGAAAGCAGACATATCACAAATCCCTTCAAGGAGATGGCCTTGCTGTAGAAAAGGTGTAGGTAAAAACCAAAGTACAAGCTGTGGACATATAAGAGGTGCAACAGTATCAGGGTAAGGTTAACAGAGAAAGTAGTCTTTGTGTGTGCAGGTGCACAGGTACAATAAACAGTAGGAACGTCCAAGAAATAGATTTTGTCAAATGCCTGGGAAATACTTAGTAGTAGTAGTAGTAGTAGTAGTAGAGAGCTTTCATTATGTAGTTGATCAAGTCAGCAGTGGTGGTGGATGCTGTGAGAGCATAGCTGCTAGAATAAGAAGAATAGACTGGACGAAGTTCAGAGAACTACTTTTGTTGGGAGCAAAGGGCCTCTCTCTCTCTCTGCATGAAAGGCAGATTGTTTGATGCCTGGGTGTGAACAATCATGCTATGCAGCAGTGAAATGTGGACTGTGACTATAAAGCACTTTTGGGTCTGCTGTAGGCAATGTGTGTTTTTTCTGGGGTTCGGGGACGGCAGACGGGAGGGCACACATTCTAGCTATGCTAGTGCTATGGAGGATATGTGAAGGCTTGAAAGAAACAAAGCCATTGTGCATGTATAACAGTGTAAGCATCTTGAGAGAAAAGCTGGGCATAAAAGGCATCAGATGTGTACAAGAGAGACGACTGCGCCTGCATGGTCACGTGATGCGTAAAGAAATGCTGGTCACTGTGGAGGGAACCTGTGGTAGAGGTAGACCAGGAGGACATGGGATGAGGTGGTCAAGCAAGATTTTTGGATGTTGAGTTTCAATAGAGGTGATGACAAGTGATGGAGGACTTTGACAATTTGCTGTACTTGAGAAGACATGTCAAGCTTAATGAAATTGTAGTCATGGCCAGTGTTGGTGGCACGTAAAAGGCACCCATGTTGGTGGCACGTAAAAGGCACCTTGTGCTGGTCACATAAAAACACCATATATTTCATTACTACCCTAACTACTAACGATTTAATCTTATGCATCTACCACAATGTCTTTCTTCCTTGTCAGCTTTCCTTTGGTTCTGTTACACCTCTTCTGCATCCACAGATCATATTGTGTACACCATTTGGAATTTCTACCAGATACTTTTCCACATATTGAAAATGGCCATTTCTCTGATGGTAACAGGGTTGTGCGTGCTTTCCTGTTTTTGGTCAGGTTTACTCTGGAGTCTCTTGTTTCTGGAGTTTGTGCTTATATTTGCTGCTATTTTTCTTTGCTTTCTTGTTATAAACAGTAAGTCCATCAGCATTAGTTCCTCCAGTCAGCCATTCATAAATGTATCTGTGTCATGGGCTTTGGTGAACTGTTAATAAGTAAGGAGTGGAGAACTGAGCCTTGATGAACACCCACTTGTATAATTAAATTGTTTGAACTCGTTTGCCCATTGCAGCTGACTGCACTTTTGGATAAAGCTTGCAGCACTCTTCATCAGCCATTTCATCTACTTTTAATTTTCTTCTAAGAGGTGAGTCGGACAGACTTTCATCCAAGAGAATTCCATCTGACAGATGTCCAAACACTCACCACCATACTATAACCTCTCTCTCTCTCTCTCTCTCTTTATTCACTGCTGCTATAATCTCTTTTTGTCTATTTAATCACTTTTAGAATATCTCCCCCCTCCCCCTCTCTCTATTCAATCACCACTAGAATAACCACTCCTTTTCTCTATTTAATCACTAATCACTCCTACCTCTGTTGACCCTGTGTGCCCCCCCCCCCCACCACCACCACTCCCCATAGCTTTAATTACTCTCTTTGCTCCTCTGAATTAGCTAGTTGTATTCTACCTCCCCACCACCTCCTCTCTTCTCCTCCAACCCTGTAGACAGCCACATCACCATGGGGGCGGGGTGGAGAAAGAAACCACCATAAAGTTCACAGCTATTGTGTTGTTGTGTGTAGTAACATTGACAACATAACATCACTAGATAACATGTTTCATATACAACATGGCTGACCTACTTAATCGAATAAATATGCTTCATTTCCCTAAACTCTGTCTATTATTTTAAATACACTCTCACATATTTCTCTAATCTCTCTCTCCCTCTCTCTCTCTCTCTCTCTCCCTCTCTCTCTCTCTCTCCCCCTCTCTCTTCCACATAACTGTCTCCAACTTAACGCTATTTACTCCTCACTAAACCATCAGAACCTAATAAAACCAAACCAGTCATGGCTGTTCTACATTGTAACATCATTTCAGTGGCAAAGGAAAACCAAATATTAATCTCATCTACTCGAATGCTACAACAACAACAACACTACTAGACACAACAATACCAACATGAACAACTTCAGCAAACTACTGTGATGACTATAATCATCTGACATTCATTTTTCCATGTTTGCATGGGTCAGATGGAATTTATTTTAGGCAGATTTTTCTCTGGTCAGATGCCCTTCCTGTCGCCAATCCTCACCTGTTTCCAAACGAGGTAATATTCCCTGATGGCCAAACATGTTCTCACAAGAATATTGGGGACAGCACATGCATGCATATTACCAACGTCGCCTTCCTGGCACGTGTAAAGACATTCGAGTGAGTTCATTGCCAGTACCGCTAGACTGGCCCTTGTGCAGGTGGCACGTAAAATACACCATTTCGAACATGGCCGTTGCCAGTACCTCCTGACTGGCCTTAGTGCCGGTGGCACGTAAAAGCACACACTACACTCTCGGAGTGGCTGGCATTAGGAAGGGCATCCATCTGTAGAAACCATGTCAAATCAGACTGGAGTCTGGTGCAGCTCCTCAGCTTGCCAGCCCTGGTCAAACCACCCAACCCATGCCAGCATGGACAACGGATGTTACATGATGATGATATATATCTAGAGAGAGAGAGAGAGGGGCTTCTTTCAGCTTATGTTTACCAAATCTACTCACAGTGCTTGGTTGCCCTGAGGCTATAGATGCGGTGGGACTGAACTCAGAACCATGTGGTTGAGAAGCAAACTTCTTACCACACAGCTACACCTTCTACCTTGTGATGGTTATAATAAACCATTATACTTGTTGGTTAAACTTAACCACCACCATCGACATGCCTGTTTTTTTTTGTTTTTTTATTTATTACATTGTTCTGTCTTCATTCTCCTCATACAACTGCTTCCATGGGTCGAATGAGTCATCACTGTCCTTGTCAGTTCTTATTTAAAGTCAAAAGTCCAATTTTTGTCGTAGTTTTGACAGCTGGATGCCCTTCTTAACACCAACCTCTGTATATCTGATAGAGTTTATTGTGGCACCAATGCATGAGAGGTTATCTGGTCCATAGCAGGCTTTATACTCTGTATTGTCTCTGTTCTTTTGAAGTAAACATGATGGGGGTGGGGGAGAGATAGGGTTTGACTAATACAGTGAAAAAAGGAGAGAATATAAGTGTGATGAGAGAAACAAAAAGGTTGGTAGGGAGAGTCAGGTAAATGGAGGGACAATGATGGCAGCTACATATTGGTATGGTCATGTGATGCGTATGGATGGGGACAGGTGTGTGAAGAAGTGCCGATCTCTACCAGTGGAAGGACGCTGTGGAAGATGGAGATCCAGGAAGACATGGGATGAGGGTTAGGGTTACATGATTTTCAACCGTTGTGCCTCACAGAAGCAATGACCAGTGACTGAGACCTTTGGTACCACTTCATGCTTGAGAAGACCCGTCAAGTGAAATCATGGTTGTGGCTGTTGTTGGTGTCATGTAACTGGTATCCATGCTGGTGGCACATAAAAAGCACTCTTTGAGCATTGGGCCTCATGGAGGCAAATGTGGCTGACGCTGGTGTTGTACAACTAGCACCTGTGCCAGTGGCATGTAGAAAGCACATTTAGAGTACTGGGCCTCACAGAGACGATGACAAATGACCAAGACCTTTGGCAATATACAGTGCTTGAGAAGACCCGTCAAGCCAAGTGACATCATAGTCGTGGCAGATACTGGTGCCATGCAAATTGGCACCTGGGCCGGTGGCATGTCAAAGCACCCATTACACTCTTGGAATGGTTGGTGTTAGGAAGAGCATCGAACCATAGAAAACCATGCCAAATCAGACTAGAGTCTGGTGCAGCCCCTCAGCTTACTAGCCCTAGTCAAACCATCCAACCCATGCCAGCATTGTACAACAGACCTTAAATTAAATGATGAGGATAATGATGAAGATGACACCATTGAAATGTTGAAGCTACAAGATAATGTCTGATTAATTGAGAACAATGTGAATGCTGAATGCTGAAGGGTTAATATTTTTTGGGACAACATAATACCAACAGGTATTATATTATGTGGTGGGGGTGGGCTGTAAACCTCTGTAAGTATATACACCCTATGGTTAGCTGACCATTGCTGAACAGCCAAGAGCTGGTGAAGTACGAAGCCTGTTGTCCCAATATTTAACTGGAACTTATTGACCTCTGAAGGATTAAAAAAAAAAAATAATAAAACCAAAGTTTTTTTGGCAGGATTTGAACTCAGAATGTAAAGGGTTGTAGCTAAATACAACAAGGTGGTTTCTCTAACAGTCTAATGATTCTGTCTTGGTCAGTTAGTTTGTGGGCAAAGGGCTTCTGTAATTTCGTATGTCCTTGTCAGTGACATCCCAACCAGTCACTGGATTTATCTCATATTAATATGTTAATCCAGTTAATTGATATATTAAACAGTAATGTTTTAATTAACTGGATTCATTTGCTAATTTACCCCTCCTCCCCAATTTATCACTTAATGTAAATCAACTACATTCTAATTTCGATTCTTCTGATGGACCAAGCTTTGTTTTCTGGTTCTAATGGTAGAGATTGAACACATCTCAGCTCTTCATCTCAGGTGTGCACACTTTAACCAGTTTGACCATTGAATTAACTCATTCAGGTGTGAAGAATTTTGAAAGGTGTCAGATAATGGTAGATTATATAAAGTCGGTTAGAATGTAATTAACAGATGACCAACATGTGCGTGTGTTGAAAACATCGCTGTCTTTGTTATACGAATTGTTTGGATAGAAATGCCATTTGTTTGCTTTCTCACAGACTTTCAAAGTTTTCCTATTGGCTTTCAGTGCGTGATTGAAGTATTTTCTTTGTTAACATCAACTTTCTCAATCATTATTGAATGATGTTTCACTTCTTTATAAACATGATACTGTTGACAAAGCTGTTTTAATAAAATCTGTTGGCTTGTCCCCGTCTTTCATTTTTGCAGGAGTACTAGTTACTATGGCAACAACCTAGACCGTTATATTGAACATAATGACCAGTCAACATTGCATAAGATGAAAGAAACCTACTGGACTACGAAACAGGCAGTTATCAAGAAACTCGGCAAAAAAGAAGACGAACATGTTGTGGCTTCTGATCAAGAATTGGACTCCAAGTTGGAAGTAAATATCTCTTCACAGAAAAAAACTGTTGGGAAATATTTTGAAAATGGCATAATTTTGTTTCAACTCTGTATATTTTAGTTTTAGATATCATTGTTACGTTTAATTAATTGAAAAATAAAATCATTTAAAATTAATATTCTTAAAAACCAACTCTTTAATCTCTAAATTTCAACTTGTTTGTTTCAAGTTCGTAAAATCAAGACAAAATCAAAATCTCTTTCTAAGTTTTCTTTCCCCCCACCCCACCATGTTGTTTTATATATTAAGATATATATATATTAATATATCCTGTTATCTCGTCGTTTACATCTTCAGTCATAAACTCATATTAAGACGCACTGTTCTAATATAGTTTACTGTTATATACTCCTTGGAGCAATACTGTACCAAATCCCTGAAGACTATCCAAATGACTTCATGTTCCTTATTATTGCAGATATTTCGGGCCATTCAGAAATCTAGTATGGAATTACTCCGTGTCATAGAAAAGTATCAAGATAGGATATGTGGTGAGTAGTTTCTGTCAGTTTTGAAAGGTTGGTTAATTGGACAGGAAATAATGAGCACAACAGCTATGGCTGCGAATCCCACAACATTTAGAAAGGGTTTTCTCTCAGTCTACCTGGCTGACAATAGTTCCTACTTCATCAATTTGAGAAAAAAAAAGAAAAGATATTTTCTTTCAACAATAAATCAACAGATGTCTATCCGAGTTATATCCTGTTAATGTGGTAAAATGGATGTATAAAACCCCTCAAAACAACTAACCCAAATTCTCAAATTGGTTTCAGCTGACAACACTGCAGTTGTTCCATGTACAATTGTCTCTGAAGAGGTAGGCATTTATCTGAAATCACTTTGACTCATACATCAGAAATATTTTGTTGTAAGGATATGATAAACAACAACAAAACAGGCATTATTGTCATCGAGTGATAAATGTTAGACTTAATCACAGTGATGACTTTATTTCTACATCTTGCACTGCCAACTCCATCACAAATGCAGTATTTTCTCTGGTAGATCACAACATATTACATCTTCTTCAGCATCATTATTTAATGTCTGTCTTCCAGGCTGGCATGGTTTGGACAGTTTGACAGCATATGACCTAAGGGATTGTGTAGAGCTCTAAGATCTGTTTTGTCAGGATTTCGATGGACGGAAGCTCTTTCTGACATCACCCGCTTCACAGAGTGTACTGTGTGCCTTTTTTTCTTCTCAAGTCAATGATGCCAAGTTACTTACATGACAGAAGAAGGCCTTGCATGGGCTTTAATTTGAAGACCATCTTCCACTTTCTAATGTCGTATCTCCTCGACTCTAAGGATATTTGAATGTCTTGGAGGGATTCTTAAGAAGCAGTGTTTAGATTTGGTTTCTGGGGTTGGAGGAGACAAAACTTCAACCTGACCTTGACAAGTAACATGTTGTGCTATTCTTGAAGGTTTTATAGAATCTAGTTTTCTGTAGAGAAACCTACTGAAATGCTATGAAAGTGATTAGTTGTGATCAAGTTGTCTTCCCAGATATGTTACCTGCCGACATGTCATCACATGATATCTCTACATCATAATGGTTCCCTAACTCATCACATTTTCATAAAATTATTTCTGAAATGATGGGGCAGAGATTTGTGTACTGCAACCTTTGACAAGATTTCAAACTTTGTCTCTTAGCAGTTGCTAATGTCATCTCTTCAAATCCTTGGCATCTAATCTGAGATGTCCTAATACCTGAGCAAAACACATGTGAAATGACAGGTGTCCAGTTCAAACAAATTATATCAAAGAATCAACATTGTGTTATCAAATACAAAGATAGATATTATAAATATTGAAATAGTCTAAGCAAAGAAAATAAAATATAACAGTTTTAAATAACAAA
Source organism: Octopus bimaculoides (assembly GCF_046866305.1). Classification (NCBI taxonomy): domain Eukaryota; kingdom Metazoa; phylum Mollusca; class Cephalopoda; order Octopoda; family Octopodidae; genus Octopus; species Octopus bimaculoides. Next base: position 169,802,416 of record NC_142930.1, read on the forward strand.
TCGCTGATTACGTAGTCTACTGGAGAACAAACACACACACACACACACACACACACACACCTCTCTCTCTCTCTCTCTCTCTCTCTCTCTCTCTCTCTCTCTCTCTCTCTCTCTCTCTCTCTCTCTCTCTCTCTCTCTCTCTGTTGGTTTCTTTCCTCTCATATAACCGTGCCAGCTTTCTTCTGCCTGCTGCTGCTGCTGTTGTTGTGGAAGTGAACTGCCAGAATTGCTTAGAGTTCCAGAAAGAATGCTTTGTGGAATTTATGCCAATTCTTTGTTTTTAGATCAAATCCTTTTGGGGAAACCAGTCAAGTACCCCCCCTCCACCATCACAAACAGTTTCAGGCTTTGTGCCAATGGCTGAAGGGATTATTATACTATTTCCCATCAATCATATCTCCACCCATGTTCACCCATCTCTAACCATCTGTCACACTCCTCTGGTACTCTTCCGAAACCTCTCTCCTTATTCTCTCTTCTATTTGTTATACACCATGAGGCTATACCCTGACAACTTTTCACCATCATCATCATCATCATCTCTCCTTCCAGTCACTCTAATCTACCCTTTTATAATTCAAAGTATCCATGTGTTCCTCTTCCTTTATCACATTTTAGCTTCTTAACAACTGGCATAAAGCAACTTCACTCAGTACTGCATCCCCACTCATTTGAGGCGAGGGGTGGGGGCATTTTGTCTTGTGGGTTACTTGATGATGTCAAAAGCACCCAGTGCATTCTGTAAAGTGGTTGGCATTAGGAAGAGCATCCAGTCATACGAACCATGCCAAATCAGACATTGGAGTTCAACACAGGCCTCCACATCATATTCTGTCAAACTGTCCAAACCATTCCATCTTGGAAGTTGGATGCTAAATGATGACGACATCATCATCATCATCATATTCCCTGCTGGGTTTGGGAGTAACACAGGATCCAGTGACGCATAGAACTGTGTCAAGCTCCAGTGTTCGTTTTGGCATGATTTTTATGGCTGGAATTACCTTTCCTAAGGCTAACCACTTTACAGTGTGTGTACTGAATGCTTTTTCATAGCATTGGTCACCAAATAACTTGCAAGACAAAAAAGTACAGTAGAAGGATAAAGAGGTGGGTGGGAGTAGCAGATGGCAGTGATTTGGTACCTGAGCATCTCAAGATATGACAAGATGATCTGAGAGGAGAATAGCAGATGGTCAGAAATGGGAATAGAGATGAATGGAGGGAGTGATGAACAAAATGGAAGTGCAGTTTGAGAAGAGTACCAGTGCATTCATAGCTTGCACAGGGTAGATCTTATGAATCCCTTCTTACACCTTTCCTACATATCAAGCTGGGGGCTATTTTTCTGAAGGGAGTAGAGTCCTGTCTATTTTCTTGCTTACTAGAACTTTGGTCTTAGTTGAGTTAACTTTGAAACACTTTGATTCTAGGTTTTACTTCCATACCTGGAATTTCTTTTTCAATTTTATAACAGATTCTGCTATGAGAATGAGTTCATCAGCATATAATAGTTTCCAGGGATAATGATGAATAGGAGGGGAATGAGAACCGGCCCCTGGTGAACTCCTCCCTGTACTCTACATTCTTCCCTGTACTCATGACTAACTTACACGACTAACTTACACCTACTGACTGCACCTCTGTACATGGTTTGTATAGCTTTCACAAGCCATCCTCTATCTCCAGCCCCTTCAGAGACTACCAGATCCACAGAGCAGGAAATTCTCTGGCTCACTGAATGCCTAGTACAATGCTTTACTCTTATTTAAATATATCTCCTGCACTTGTCTTACGTCAACAGTACTTCTTCTTGGCACAAAATCAAACTACATCTCATCTAGTCTAATTCTCTTCCTAATTAACTGAGTTATAAATCTCTCCCCCCCCCCCCCTCCCTCTCTCTCTCTCTCACTTTCATGACCTGGTCCAGCAATTTGATACTCTGGGTGATGATAATGATTATTATTATTGTTGCAGCACTGCCTTGAAAAGTTTAGTCAAGCAAATCAACCCCATTCCTTTTTTTCTTTTTAAGTCTAGTACTTATATCTCTCAGTGTCTTTTGCCAAACTGCTAAGTTACAAAAATATAAACAAACCAATACTGGTTGTGAAATAATTTAATACGTGTCTGTGTGTGTATCATCATCATCATCATCATTTAATGGCATGGGTTGGATTGTTTGACTGGAGCTGGTAGGGCTGGGATGGGGCTCCATTATCTGTTTCTGCTTGGTTTCAGCAATCGGATGCTCTTCCCGATGCCTCTCATTTACAGGGTGTACTGGATGCTTTTTATGTGGTACCAACACAGACGGGGTCTGCAAGTACCTTGCAAGACAAAAGCCCCTCAGCTGGGAAGGGGAGGAGTGTGGCTTTGTGCCAGTTGATGAGATGAATTAAAGGAATAGAGGGACAGGGTTAGGGGTCTTGCTGTAGAGTAAGATACATTGATTCCCTAGTTGGGGGGAATGCGCTCAAGAAGCATTGGTGATGGTGAGAGGATGAGGTGAGACAAAGGTTTGGACTGAGTGAACAGGTGGGATAGAGGTGAGTGTAGCAAATGAAGGAGAGTGAAGCGTAGGAGAGGCAATGTGCATATATATATATATATATATATATGTGTGTGTATGTGAGTATATTTATATATATAGGAAGGGCATCCAGCTGTAGAAACTCTGCCAAATCAAATTGGAGCCTGGTGTCGCCTCCTGGTCCACCAATCCTCAGTCAGATTGTCCAACTCATGCTAGCATGGAAAGCGGACGTTAAACGACGATGATGATATATATATATATATATATATATATAAATATATATATATATATATATCATCATCATCGTCATCATCGTTTAACATCCACTTTCCTTGCTGGCACCAGGCTCCAATCTGATCTGGCACAGTTTCTATAGCTGGATGCCCTTCTTAACACCAACCACTCTGAGAGTGTAGTGGGTGCATTTTACATGCCACCAGCACAGGAGCCAGTCCAGCGGCATTAACAACGACCATGCTCGAATGTTGTTTTTCATGTGCCACTGGCACGGGAGCCAATCCGTGGCCCTGGCAACGGTCACGCTCGGATGTGCTTTTAATGTTCCATTGGCACGAGTGCCAATCAGCCAGTACTGTCATTGGCTACGTCAGCAATTTTGATTTTGATTTCAACAGGTCTTCACAAGCAAGGTTTATTTTCCAATGAATGAGGGGTATTCATAGATGGGCTAGTTACACCCTCTGGCATAGGCCACTGGCTAAGGTCTCACTTGGCTTCTCGGGTCTTCTCAAAGGTCCCGGTCACTCGTCATTGCCTCAGTAAGGCCCAATATTCAAAGGTCATGCTTCACCACCTCATCCGAGGTTTTCCTGGGTCTACCTCTTCCACAGGATTCTTCAGCTGCTCAGGTGTGACACTTTTTTACACAGCTGTCCTCATTCATTTGCATCACATGACCATACCAGTGCAGTTGTCTCTCTTGCACACCACACTTGATGCTTCTTAAATCCAACTTTTCTCTCAGGGCACTTACACTCTGTCGTGTATGCACACTGACATTACACATCCATCAGAGCATACTGGCTTCATTCCATGCAAGCTTACGCATGTCCTCAGCAGTCACAGCCCATGTTTCACTGCCATGTAGCATGGCTGTTCGTACACATGCGTCATACAGTCTCCCTTTTACTCTGATCAAGAGGCCTTATGTCACCAGCAGAGGTAGGAGCTCTCTGAACTTTGCCCAGGCTATTCTTATTCTAGCTGCTACACTTTCAGAGCATCCACCCCTGCTACTGACTTAGTCCCCTAGGTAATGGAAGCTATCAACTACGTCTAGTTTTCCTCCCTGGAATGTGACAGAAGCTATTCTCTGCACATTTTCTGTGTTTATAGCACCTCAACATTTGTCACATACAAAAACTATCTTCCCAGTTAGCCTTCCTTTGATATTGCTGCACCTCTTATGTGTCCATAGCTTACACTGGGTACATCTTATGGAGTTTCTACCTACGCCTTCTATACAAATCAAGCAGGGCCACCTACCCGAAGGGATTTGTGGTTTGTCTACCTTCCTACTTATTAGGACTTTGGTTTTTGCTAGGTTGACTCTAAGGCCTTTCAATTCTAATCCTTGCTTCCACACATGAAACTTTTCCTCTAGTTCTGATAGTGACTCAGAAATTAGAACAATGTCATCAGCATAGAGGAGCTCCCAGGGGTATCCTGTCTTGAATTCCTCTGTTAATGTCTGGAGGACTATGATGAATAAGAGGAGGCTATATGTATGTTTATATATATATATATATATAGATAGATATGCAGCTGTAACCCACACCAGTGTCGCATAACCAGCCCACTCAAAAGTTCCTTGGATCGTAGGGCGACATGCTGTGCTTGAGGAGACTTATTGAGACAAGTAAATCAAAATCAAATCAAATCACAATCAAATAGAAATTGTACTTGTGATTCCCGTGCCAGTGGCACATAAAAAGCACTACCCAAATGTGGCCTATGCCAGCACCGCCTTGACTGGCTTCCGTGCTGGTGGCACGTAAAAAGCACCACTTGATCGTGGTCAAAGCCCAGCCCCTGTGCCGGTGACACGTAAAAAAGCACCCACTGGAGTGGTTGGCATTAGGAAGGGCATCCAGCTGTAGAAACATTGCCAGATCAGACTGGAGCCTGGTGCAGCCTCTTGGCTTCCCAGACCCCAGTCGAACCGTCCAACCCATGCCAGCATGGAAAACTGACATTAAACAATGATGATGTATATGTATGTGTGTGTATATATATATATATATGTGTGCGTGTGTCTATATATGTGTGTGTGTGTATATATATATATATATATATATATATATATATATATATATATATATATATATATGTATGCATATATATATATATGTGTGTGTGTGTGTGTGTGTGTATATTAGGTCATCCCATAAATAATGCAGTTTTTTTATACTTCTTTTATTTTTCAAAATTAAGATAAACAAAGTTCTTTTTTAATCTAACATATACTCTCCTTCATTTTCTACAATGCTTTCCCATCGATCTGGTAGACTTGCAAGGCCCCACTTCCAAAATTCACTTATCCATGACAAACAATGCTCCTCCAGTACTGTTCTGACCTCGTCTACAGAGTTCATATTTTTTCCATCCAAATGATTTTGAAGACTGTAGAATAAAGGATAATCAGATGGGGCAATGTCCGGCGAATATGGTGGGTGGGGCATCATTTCCCATTCAGACTGCTCCAGCCTTTGGTATGTCATCCCTGCTATATGTGGCCAAGCATTACCCTGATGGAAGAACACCTTTCGTCTTGAAGCCAAAGATGGTCGTTTTTCTTCTGGCGCTGACTTCAGCTGCTCAAAGTAGATCTCCTTTGTTATCATTTGGTTTTGTTTTGAAACTTCAAAGTGGACTCAACCTTTCATAGCCCATCAAACAAATAACAGCACCTTATGTGGGTGAAGACCTTCTTTAGCCTGGGGTACCAGTGTTTCTCCTTTCCCTACCCACTATCTTCAGTGCTTGACATTTTTATAGAGAACCCATTCCTCATTACCAGTCACTATTGGACCAAATAGTGATTGGTGATGAAAAATGGGTCCAAAAAAAGGTTCATTCCTGAGATGTGACAGCAAAGAAGAGCACACATTTACTCTCTGTGTGCGATTAGACTCGGAAAGTTTGTGAGGAACCCATTGACCCAATTTGTTGACTTTTCCGATAGCACACAGGCGTCAATGAATGGTTGAATGACCAAATCCAAACTTCTCTACTAGTTCCTCAACAATTATGATGGGATTTTGTTCCAGCAGGGTTTGCAGGACATCCTCATCAAGCTCTACAAATCTTCTAGGATGAGGCTTGTCTTCTAGTTTGTAGTTTCCAGCTCAGAATTCTTGGAACCACCATTGAGACTGGCTTATGCATATTGTCCAATCCCCATATACTGCATTAATATTCCTCGCACTCCCTGTTGCATCGTTGCTCTTATCGAACTCATAAAGCAAAATATGCTGAATATGCTCCTTTGTCACTTTCATTACAGCTTTGAAAAAATAACTGTTAAAATTGAACTGCACTCTTCAAAAGTTGCACTAAGAACAAGGACAAGTTTTTATAGCAAGTTGATGCTGGTAGTTTATCCCGACCCAATATATGTCATTTAGCTTGGATTTTTATGGCTAGATCTCCTACCTAACACCAGCCACTTCACAGAGGGTATTGAGTCCATTTTTCTCATTGCATCAACACTGAAGAGGTTGAGTAGTCCTTGATAAGATGACGAGAGGGACCTTATATGCTTTCCCTGCTTATGAATGATGAGAATATTTATTAAATGTATCTTAATCACAATAAACAACTCTTCAGGAAGAATTCACATGTGATCTTTTGATTGGTTTCAGTGTTTTTGTAGATACAATGGAAGTTTTATCTGTTCTTTCTGGTCTTTCTTTCTCTTTACAGCATTATCTCAGGAGGAAAATGCTGCTGGCCGTTTCCTTAAATCACAGAGTTCTGTTGACAAGACAAGAGCTGGCAAGATGATGGCAGCTGTTGGTAAATCTCAAAGTTTTGCTGCCCAACAAAGGTTAATGTCTTTAACTATTCCTGATAAAATAACAAGCTTCATTTGTGACATAATTCATTAGAATGACATTGTTCCATAGAACTCCACAACTCCATGGGGAAAAAAAGAACTCCATAAAGTAAATTTATGTTTTAATCATTATGTCTCTTGAGAAATGCCAGTTGAAACAAGATTGATGTGTTTAATATAGGTAACTCATTAAATATTCCAATATCTCAGATCCATTATTGTTTAATAAAATTATATTTTGAATTATTTGACCTCATCTTTACAGGTGAAAAATTTTTGAGTCTTTACATTTTGTTCTAATTGATCTTTGATTGCAATGTTGTGTTATCATCAGCAGCATTGCCATCATCATCATCAACAGCAGCAGCAACAGTAGCATCCTCATCATCATTATCATAGTCATTTTCCATGCTAGCATAGATTGAATTGATCCTCCCTGACCAAGTCAGTTCTTCTCTAGAGGTACTGCCTTCACCTGAATGTTCCGATTTTAAAGGCTGGATAGTCTACTAATTAACTGACTGACCACCTTACAATGTGTCTTTGGGAACATTTTATCATGGTTCCAACACTAGAGAAGTTACCTTGTCCTCAGCCTCACTAAAGATTTCTCAGTATTGTATATGTTAGTTTGTTCAGAGCAAGATGAGCAAAAAAGTAAATAGAAGGGAGTGCAATGATGAGATAGGGTGGGGAAAGTAGTGATTCGGTTAAAGTATGGTAGATGGGGGGAGTAATGGAGGAGAGAAAGTGATGGCTGGGAATAATGGGAGAGAAGCAGTGATGGTAGTTAAATTTTCAAGGATGGAGGCAGAGGACAATTGAATATGGATAGATTGACTGCTGTCTCTTATTACATCATCATCATTTAATGTCCGTTTTCCATGCTGGCATGGGTTGGACGATTTTGACTGAAATCTGATATGCCAGGGAGCTGAACCAATTTCTGATCTGATTTGGCAAGGTGTCTATGGCTGGATGCCCTTCCTAACGCCAACCACTCTGAGAATGTAATTGGCACTTTTTATGTGCCATTGACCTGACACTGACGTCGGCCACGAGTATGGTCTCACTTGGCTTGACAGGTCTACACAGCACAGTATTATCGCCAAAGGTCTCGGTCACTTGTCACTGCCCCCATAAGACCCAATGCTCGATTAGTGCTTTTTATGTGCCACCGGCATGGGTGCCAGTCAGATATGGTACTGGCATCGGCCACTTGGCTCGATAACTCTTCACAAGCACAGCTTGTTGCCAAACGTTTAAAGTGTGCTTTTAATGGGCCAGTTACGTGACACTGGCATTGGCTACGACTATGATCTCACTTGGCTTGATGAGTCTTCTTAAGCATGACATATTGCCAAAGGTCTCAGTCACTTGTCATTGTTTCCGTGAAGCCCAACATTCAGAGATCGCACTTCACCACCTCGTCCCATGTCTTCCTGGGTCTGCCTCTTCCACAAGTTCCCTCCACCATTAGATTGCGATACTTCTTCACACAGCTGTCCTCATCCATATGCATCACATGACCATACCAGTGCAGTTGTCTCTCTTGCACATCACATCTGATGCTTCTTATGCCCAACTTTTCTCTCAGGGCGCTTACACTCTGTCGTGCATGCACACTGATATTGCACATCCAGCGAAGCACACTAGCTTCATTTCTTACAAGCCTACGCATGTCCCTGGCGGCCGCTGCCATGTAGCATGGCTGTTCACACACAGGCATCATACAGTCTGCCTTCCACTCTGTGTGGGAGGCCCTTTGTTACCAGCAGAGGGAGGAGCTCTCTGAACTTTGCCCAGCCTATTTGTATTCTAGCAGCTACACTCTCGGAGCATTCCCCCCCCCCCCCCACTGACCTGGTCACCTAGGCAGGTTAGTGTCATAGTGGTGGGCCTTTAACAGGAACTCAATTGGCAAAGAGACCCAAATATAGATATGTGTCCTGGCTGCCTTGTTACCAGACTTCAAAAATTTCACCATCCATGAGCAAGTTTTTCTGTAGTACCATATGATGCCAGTCATCACAGACCTTTGTCCCCTTTGAAGCTACCAGGCTTTGCCTCTTCTCAAGACTCCTTCCATATATATCACACACAATTACCACAGCTCCATCTGATCTCGTGTACATTACATCTGATTCCTCTTAGAATCAGTTTTCTTTTCACCTCATTTGTACTTTGTCATTCATCACCATTGTTCATTTGTTTTCCATGCTGGTATGATTTGGATGGTTTGACAGAAGCTGGCCAGCCAGAGGACTGCCCAGGCTCCATTTGTCTGTTTTGGCATGGTTTCCTAATGCCAACCACTTTACAGTGTGGACTGGGGTGCTTTTTACGTGGCACTGGCACAAGTGCTTTTTACTGGGCATCAGCAGAAGTACATTCAAGTACAAAAATATTCTAGAGCCAGCAAGACATCCCCACTTCATTTCTTTCTGCTTTTATCAAATCCTTTGCATCCAACACCTGTATTTTGTTACCTTACATAATCACACTTTATACACAAACTTCATACAATCTGAGAGAGAAAAACTTTTTTGTAAGCAATTCCCTGGACATTTTGTGGATATAAATACAAAAAATATCTTAAATCTCTAAAGATGTTCATAGTTTCAATATCTTTATTATAAACACTAAATGTTTACCGTTATTTTTTATGCCTATAACGATTCTTGAACTTTCCTAATATTTTCCAATTTCCTGTTCAATCTTGTCCAGGTTAGCTCTACGAGTGCCTCTTGTGCGACTGTATCAAGAAGTTGAAACGTTTCGCTATCGGGCCATCTCTGACACACTGATGACGATCAATCGAATGGAGGGAGCTCGTACCGAGTACCGAGGGGCATTGCTATGGATGAAAGCAGTCTCGGAGGAATTAGACCCAGACACTTACAAACAGCTGGAGAAGTTTAGAAAAGTAAGTCATATTTTTCAACTTCTTTAATTGACCACAAGACCGTCTGCTGTTGTTGCATAGTTAAGGGGTCACTGGCAGGAGTGTTGCTGGGAATTTTATTGCCTGTCCATGTGGTCAAGTCCAGACACTACATGTCGTGTTGAGCAAGTGTTTTCTTTGAGAGCCATCAGTTGACTAATCCATTGGCTGGTAGAAACTATACAGAAGCCTGTGTGGGTGTATATATGTATGATAGTAAAAAAAAAAAAAAAACAGTTTCTTGAGCCAAGTCCAGTGCATTCTAAACATACTACCTTGTTGATGTTAGAAATACAATGATTAATTAACAACATTGTTCTTAATATATTGATAGAAATATTTTCACTTTTGGTTTTAGGTAAGTGTGTGTGTGTGTGTAACATCATCATCCTCATCATGCAACGATTTTCCCTACTCGCATGGCTTGACATGAAACTGGTAAAGCCAGGGGGCCACACCAGGTTCCATAGTCTGTTTTAGTTTGGTCTCTATGGTTGGGTGCCCTTCCACAGAGTGTACTGGCTGCTTTTTATGTGACTCCATCACATGTGCTTTTCAAGTGGTACCACTACCACTGCTTTTTACGTGGTACCTTGGTTATAGGATCTCAATCCTGTTGTGGTGGGTGGGTCTTCTCCAGTACAGCAATGCCCCACGTATCTTACTCCTCTCTCATCTTCTTCATAAGGTTCAGTGTTTTGAGATCGGCCTTCAAAACTTGCTCCCAATCGAAACTTTGTACAAAACCAAGATTTTGGTTTAATAATTCTTTTATTACCAAATTTTTTGTGAAAAATTTATCCACAACTAACATTGCTTGACTGCTTGTTTCTTTCAAAAGAATTCTTAAGTTTTCCTTCTTGCATGATTTATGGCCACATAAAGATGTCTGTGGCTAAGTACGGGAGCTAGCAAGTAAATACCAACTTTCTCAAAGCAACGTTTCCTCTCAGTTGTGCTCTCCATTACTGAAACCAACCTAAACTCATACGACTTGAAGCCACAAAAAGCAGTCCGTAACTTATAGTTGATGTAAAAATGCCCTATTCAAAATGTATTTAATAAATCTCTTAATACAAGTAAATGAGGCACATGTATGAACAGTTAAATGTGTATTTTTTATAATATACCTTTCAAATGCAGTCGTTTTATAGTCTTGATACACTCAGGCAATAATTATTTTCTCTAATGAGGTTGTATATGTTTATGTAGGTGTTTGTGATTGTAATAATTATTTTTGGCAAAACACATAGAAGATGGATGGTAAATCAAGTTAATCCACACTTGTCCAGTGGTTATCTTTTGAGATGTGACCTCAGAACATCATTTGTTGCTGAACGAACGTTGCTTCATACACACAAACATTCACATGCTTCCCTTGTACACACACACACACTCAAAGTTGAAACTCTGTTTGATTTTTCTTTTCAGCATTGAATGTTCACCATCCCACTTCCATTGCACACACACACACAAACATTCACATGCTTCCCTTGTACACACACACACACACTCAAAGTTGAAACACTGTTTGATTTTTCTTTTCAGCATTGAATGTTCACCATCCCACTTCCATTGCACACACACACACACACAAACATTCACATATCTCCCTTTTACATACACACACATATACTCACAGAGTTGAAACACTGATTTTTTTTTTTTACACTGTAGAATTTCCATCATCCCACTACCAGTTTGTCATTACCCCTACCTTCCTTATTCATCTATCACCCCTTCCTTTCTAATTCATATGTTGTGACAGAGAAAAACACAAGAGTATTATTATAGTAGATGATGGAGATTGTGAAAAGATGACAATATTTCATTGTTGTTAATCTGTTTATTTTCGATGTCAATGTTTACTTCTTCGTTGAGAACAATCTAGAAAAAAAAAGCCCCTTTGAGTCTACGGAATCCAGATTTCTCATGCAATATGAATAAACTTTCATGTGGCAAATGTAATAAATTGAAGCTGTAGTAGAAGACACTTGAACCATGTGGCACCTTGGACAGATGTGTTCTGCTGTCACTTTGACCAATATATTCTCTGTGGAATTTGGTCAATATCAGTAGCAATAGATTGCTAAGTAAAACAAGTGCCAGGGTAGACTTGGTCAGTTAAAATCTTCAGAAGCAAAGAACCTTGAAAGGCCACAACAGTCCACTGGATGAAACCAGTAAAAGAATCTCTTGGGTTATTAATTAAACCCATTTAACTTTAAATAGATTTTTAATTACAATATATTAATGCCTTATGTCCTCTTAATGTTTATTAAGGGAATGTTCATACACACTCTTGTCTAGTTTAAGGTTTTACTTGTTAAACAAGCAAACAGCAACTGTTGTCTGTATTTACAATAATGGCAGAACAGAATGAAAAGATGAAATCAAACAGTTTTAATGTTGAGGTGAGGAGGAGGAGATATTCTAGAAAGGAAGGGTGTCCTGTTTGTGAATATTTACATAATAATAGTCACCCTAAAAATAGTGAAGAAATCTGGTGAAATTAATCCATAGAAATTCATTGAACCATAACAAGACTCAAAGCTAATGCAATGCTGCATAAAGTTGGTGAATCTCTTTCTATCTGTATTTTGTTTGGCATTGATTGTTCATGTTGTGACTGGTCATTCTACACTGTCAAAGAACTGAGGAGTATGTGAATCCCTTGAAAAGCAGGTGAGCAGGATTGGTGACAGGAAGAGCATCCCTCCATAATCTACTGCCTCAAAATCAATTCCCAGCCAATCCATGCTCACATGGAAAAATGCACCTAAAAATAGATGAAGAAATGATATATTTCTAATGGAAATTATGCTGTTTTTTTTCCTCCTTGTTTTCAGGTTCAAGCTCAAGTTAGAAAAACTAAAGCACGGTTTGATAAACTGAAATTAGATGTAATGCAGAAAATTGATTTGCTTGCAGCTAGTCGGTGCAATATGTTCTCTCATGTACTTGCTAATTACCAGTCGACATTGCTACATTTTTGGGAGAAAACTTCTCGTACAATGACTGCAGTATCAGAGAGTTTCAAAGGTTACCAATTCTATGAATTTAGTATGTTAAAGGTTGGTCAAAAATATTTATCATTCTTGTCTTTTTATCAAATTTGATGATGATTCACAGTGTGATGTTACATGAAATTATTATTGAACAGTTGATACATTTACTGACTGGATTATAGTTTTACAGGTAGGGGTCCACCAAGGTTCCGTCCTCAGCCCCCTCTTATTTATCATAGTCCTCCAGGCAATCACAGAGGAGTTCAAGACAGGTTGCCCCTGGGAGCTCCTCTATGCTGATGACCTTGCCCTAATTGCGGAGTCACTATCAGAACTAGAGGAGAAGTTTCAGGTGTGAAAGCAAGGTCTAGAACTGAAGGGCCTTAGAGTCAACCTAGCTAAAACCAAAATCCTAATAAGTAGGAAGGTAGATAAAACACAAACCCCTTCAGGTAGATGGCCCTGCTCAGTATGTAGAAAAGGAGTAGGTAGTAACTCTATAAGATGTACCCGGTGCAAGCTATGGACACATAAGAGGTGCAGCAACATCAAAGGCAGGTTAACTAGGAAGTTAGTTTTTGTATGTGGCAGATGTTCAGGTGCAATAAAGACTGTAAACAAACAGGAAACAACTTCTATCTCATTCCAGGGTGAAAAACTAGAGGTAGTCGATAGCTTCCGCTATCTGGGCGACCAAGTTAGTAGTGGGGGTGGGTGCGCTGAAAGTGTAGCTGCTAGAATAAGAATAGCCTGGGCAAAGTTTAGAGAGCTCTTACCCCTGCTGGCGACAAAGGGACTCTCACTCAGAGTAAAAGGCAGACTGTATGACGCATGCGTACGAACAGCCATGCTACATGGCAGTGAAACATGGGCTGTAACTGCTGAGGACATGCGTAAGCTCGCAAGGAATGAAGCCAGTATGCTCCGTTGGATGTGTAATGTCAATGTGAATACCCGTCAGAGTGTAAGTATCTTGAGAGAAAAGCTGAACATTAGAAGCATCAGTTGTGGTGTGCAAGAGAGACGATTGCACTGGTATGGACATGTGGTGAGAATGGATGAGGATAGCTGCGTGAAAAAGTGCCACACCCTAACAGTTGAGGGAACCCGTGGAAGAGGTCGGCCCAGGAAGACCTGGGCTGAGGTGGTGAGGCAAGACCTTCGAACATTGGGCCTCACCGAGGCAATGACTACTGACCGAGACCTTTGGAAATGTGCTGTGCGTGAGAAGACCCGGCAAGCCAAGTAAGATCGTTGCCAGTGCCCCTGGACTGGTTCTTGTGCGGGTGGCACATGAGATGCACCATTTTGAGCGTGGCCGTTGCCAGTACCGCCTGACTGGCTCCCGTAGGATTTTCGAGTGAGATCGTTGCCAGTGCCCCTGGACTGGCTTGTGCGGGTGGCACATAAAAGACACCATTTCGAGCGTGGCCGTTTTCGTGCGGGTGACACGTAAACGCACCCACTACACTCTCTGAGTGGTTGGCGTTAGGAAGGGCATCCAGCTGTAGAAACTCTGCCAAATTAGATTGGAGCCTGGTGTAGCCATCCGGTTGCACCAGTCCTCAGTCAAATCGTCCAACCCATGCTAGCATGGAAAGCGGACGTTAAACGATGATGATGATGTCTAATATCCTATTTTAAGCAGCTAAAACAACGTAACAAACCACATCTGTTTTCATACTTCATTAGATCAACTTGTAATGAAGAGTATAATTACTAGTTCTTTTATTTTTCTACTTGTTTCAGTCATTTGACTGTGGCCATGCTGGAGCACCGCCTTTAGTCGAGCAACTCGACCCCAGACCTTATTCTTTGTAAGCGATGTTGGGGGGACAAACGCAGACACACACACATACATATATACGACAGGCTTCTTTCAGTTTCCGTCTACCAAATCCACTCACAAGGCTTTGGTTGGCCCGAGGCTATAGTAGAAGACACTTGCCCAAGGTGCCACGCAGTGGGACTGAACCCAGGACCATGTGGTTGGTAAGCAGGCTACTTACCACACAGCCACTCCTGCAGCTAGTGTTAATAGTCAATTTTTTTTAGGAAAGGCAAAGTCAACAACTGTCAAACGCCATTTAATTAGTTGAACAGGTGGAAGAAAAAATTTGGAAGTGAGTGATGTGTGCTAAGTAGATTGACATGTTTCAATTTTATTAGACCTCTTCAGCCAATCTTATTGGTATTTATCAGTTCTTAGAATGAGTTACTAATATATTCATTGATTAGGTAATCTGAAAATTTCTTGGAAATGCTTTCTGCATGAGGAACAAGTAGTTAAGTGCATATCTATTGGAGTGTGCTATAATTAATTGTATCTATTTAATTTAATGTAGCGAAAACCCTCAAGAGTTTTAATGCAATTCAAATTACACCTTAATGTAAAATAATTTGTCTCCTTTGCTTTAATAATTAATCATTTAAAGTTGATTTTTATTTTTGCCTTCTCGTTAGAACTATGTAATCTTAATTACATATTGTATAAGCAGAGGTCATTCCTAACCATAAGTCAGCTTGTATTGTTTGCTACAACTGTACAGAATTAAAATGTTGATATGTCAAGCACCCAGGCTATTTCTAGCTGTTGGCTTTTGTCTCTGTTTGCCACACATTTCATTGGAAACATTCACATCAGCTTACAACTTTCTTTCAGTGACTGAAATCTGTTTAAATGGTGCTAAATGAAGATGCTCAACTACGATATTCACAGTAAAATTATAAGCAAATTAATCACCAGTTAAAAAGTTTTTGTAAAAACTTCCATTCATCTGTAGTATGTGTTAACATCTCAGCTTTCCACCTGATAAAATTATACTCTGACTGATATATGGATGGCAGAAGAAAATATAAAATATGCACTATGGATCATGTTGAGTTGTCCAGTTACCTTCATGATAACGACTAACAATCATATCATCATTTAAATTTTAATGCCTGTTTTTCCCAGTCTTTTATTTGTCGGTCAGTTGTACAGTTTCAATGTCCTCAGATCTAACCACGCTTCTTCCTAATGTTTTCTCAGTTTTTCTTCTTCTTCTTCTTCCACTGATACTCTTTATTCTCATCGCATGCAATTGTTCTTTCGGCTCGATTCTGCTCCACTTTCCAACACACATTAACATTATCCATTCCCACTGCCCAGGCATCACACTTTGTTTCTTCCCCTCCTCTACATTATATCTCAAAATCTCTTTCTCGTTACCCAATATAATCATGCTCCTCTAATAATCTCCCAGTATTACAAAATGCCACACTGCAGCTTTCACATGTTCAACCTGTTCTAAGGAAACTGTTTTACAGTTCACTGAATATTTGTTAATTGAAATAGCAATTAATTTGCCAGTCACCTCAGTCCTGCCCGCTCACCCAGTCAAAACTTTTTCCGAGTCACCTCATCTATTCTCACCTTGTCTCAACACATCTTTGTCATCATCTCTCTCACTATTACTCTTTTCGTCTTACTCTCTAACTCGCTTGTCTTTGTTTTCCAACTGGGGGTATCCAGGTATCTGCAGCAGGACCCCTATTTCTGCCCTGCTCTACCTCCACACTCCTCTCAATGCTAATACTGAGGGGCTTTTGTTTTGCAAGGCACTTGATGACCCTGTCAGTGATGGTGCCTCGTAAAAAGCACAAGGACATTGTTATAAAGTGGTTGGCATTAGGAAGGGCATCCAGCTGTAGAAGTCATGCCAAAGCAGACAGTAGAGTCTGGTGTGGCTCCCAGCCTTGCCAGTTCCTGTCAAATTGTCCAACCCATGCCAGCATGGGAAATGGACGTTAAGTGGTGATGATGATGATGATGATAGAGCATTTGAGCAATGTATACAATAAGCTCATTCTTGTTTTTCATCTTTAATCTGTTTTATTTCCACTGTACAGTGTTAGATAAGAATGAAATGATATTTGGTGAAATATTTAAGGAATAAATTCATTACTGTTTTACTATTTCATTTGGATAACTTGGTTTATTTTAGGAACTTACAGAAACTTCCAAAAAATTATGTAAAGAGACTAAAAAAAGTTGTGAACAACCTGAACGAGACACTGATACAAATGAAGAATCTCAACCACAGAAGTAAGTTGGGTCTTGGAACAATTCCTTATTTTATATTTCCATCTTTAAAAAAAAAACAATTTCTGCTTATGTATTTCTTGTTAATATTCTGTGTTGGTGATTAATTGAATTTACAATTTATTACAGTAATTGAAAGACATGTCATAATTCTTACACAACCACTATAAAATGGAAACAACAACAACAACAGTAATAATTGTCTTAATCAGACCATTTTTTTCAAAAATTCAGTTCTTGTTCCCCCATCTTTTCTCTACAAATTTATTGAACACATTTCCTTGAGGTTGGTGTCATCATCTTCAAATATTGATTTAGCTGAAGATTCTGAATATAGACTATTGAAACAATCTAAGGAATAGTCACAGAGATTCTCACTAACCTCCTCTCTCTCTCTCTCTCTCTCTCTCTCTCTCTTTCTCTCTCTCTCTCTCTCTCTCTCTCTCTCTCTCTCTACTGTGCTGCAACTCCTCGGAAAAAAGTGATCTAAACTTCATAAACAGTACATAGAATAAGCACAGAAAGTGAACAGTGAATAAGTCTTTAAAAAAACGGTGGGGTGGGGGTGCATGAGGTGTACTGTTGGCAAATTTCAGGAAGCATGAAAGTTTAGAAGGATGTAGTATCTCAACAACTAACAACTGATGTGTGTGGAAAAAATGTCTCTGAAGTCATGAGTGTTGTGTTGTTCTTTGATTTTGTCAGCATGCAGCATGTCCATCAGTGTTTCTTCTGTGGAATTAAAAAAAAGTGCTCCAGGTTGTTGTTGGAAAGATGGTGGATAATCTTGTGGGTGTCAGCCAAGTCAGTTGCCAGACGTCTGAGCTTCAATGTGTCCCTGCCCAGGGAAGCAAGACGTTCAGAGTGTGGTAGATGCCTGACGGTGGGTATTGGGCTGGTTGCACGTTTCTGAACGGTTTCCAGGAGGTTTATATGCTGAGCAAGATAAGGGTCCCTTTCTGGTGATGCAAACTCGAAGTGTGGACATACCATAGCCATATACAACTTTATATAGATAGGCTGGAGAGCAGCTGACAAAGGTCGTCGTCCTGAGTGATGCTAAGACACCCTCAGCCTTCTTGACAATCTTAGAGATGTGGTTGACAATAATACTCAGGTCACATTTACTAACACACTTCTTAAGATTGGTGTTGTTGAGGGAGTATGTAAAAGCTAGGTTTTTCCTCTCTCCTCCCCCTCCTCCTCCTCCTTGTAGTAACATCATGATTGAAAGTGTATGACTCTTTTCAGAAACTTTAATCTTAATTTGACACAGAGTTACTCAAGCAGGAAGCAATTTACTCAGTATAAATGTATTTCCTTTTTATAAGATCTAAATAGCCATGTGTGTATGTTGTTTCCAAGTATCATACAACTTTATTATTTGGATATTTTCAAGATCAGTTGAATCTAGTCTGCGTGAGCTTCTCGGTGATCTTTCTGATTGGGAAGACCCATCAGACAACAAATCAAACAGGTATTTTTCCTTCCATTTTTTCCTACTCAAATTCTGCTGCTTCCCCTCCTCCACTGCCACAAATCTTTTAAATCTGGAGAAACCATTCCGTTATACCAGCTTTCTCTCTCTCTCTCTCTCCTAATTGAATGCTTTTTGGCCTTAAACTGGAAACCTCTGCATGTTTTTCAATAGTAACATCTCCATCTTTGCAATATCAAATATGTGTTTATAGTTGTGTAACAAAATGGGTGATGGATTATATCATTTCATTAATTAAAATAGAATAGGGCACAGGGTCAAAATATTTAAATAAAATGTGTATGTGTGTTATAGAGCAATATCTGTCTGTGCTCTTAGCACTGTTAGCTTATATGAGAGAATCTCTCAAGGTGAATTCTGCCATGTACAGCATTCTAATGGCACATTCATATGAAGTAAACTATAAAGATTGCCATTTGCTTCCTTTGCTAATATAATTACTTGTGCTGGTGGCACGTGAAAAAAGCATTCGAGCGAGGTCGTTGCCAGTGCTCACTACACTCTCAGAGTGGTTGGCATTAGGAAGGGCATCCAGCTGTAGAAACTCTGCCAAATCAGATTGGAGCCTGGTGTAGCCATCTGGTTTGCCAGTCCTCAGTCAAATCATCCAACCCATGCCAGCATGGAAAGCAGACGCTAAACGATGATGATGATGATGATGAACCCATGCTAGCATGGAAAGCGGACGTTAAACGATATATATATATATATCCTACACTGCATCCAGTTGCAGAGCTCTTCTTTGTGAGTTGTAGGGTTTTGAGGAATGTGGAAGCACCTCTTAGCCACTATTGTTCCCAGGTCTACTCTAGCTTGGAATGATAGAACTCTGCCAGGGTCTTGGCTATGGGCTCACTAGCATACTTGATGACAATCCATCTGAGTATGAGGATGCAGAAAAACCCTTGGTTGCCCTCAGAATGTGCAATGAAATTACTGTGAGTGAGGAACTCCTGGCTGTTGTTACAGCATTCTTCTCGGACACTAATGTAAAACCTGCAGTTTCGTGCGATTACTGGTCATCTTTCTTCGGCCTGTCACTAGGTATTAATCACAGACACTCAAAACATATGTTGTACGAGCATTTATTGCTCTAATTCAATGATTTGTGGATGTCACCCCCACCTACTGAAAATCATTTGGCAACGGAAGAGTGGTGATGTGTTGAAACCTGGCCAGCAGGAGGCACAGGAAGTGACAACCTTTGTTTATCACCTATGCTTCAAACCATGCAGGCCTGCAGCAAGACGTCTGAGAGGTCATGCATGGAAAGTCAGAAATGCCACTGACAATGAGGAAGCAGAAGAAGATGGTAATCTTCAAAGATGGAGCAGTCACCACTTAAAAATAGTTGTGTTAAAACACGTATTATTGCAATATTCAGCAGGAGAGAAACTCCCATATTGACTTCTGCTGAATAGAAGCACTTTTGTTTACCTTGTGATGGTGGGGGTTTGTTTCCCGCTAGTGATGTTAACAAGAGTGCTATGCACCGAAAGCCAATATGGGAGTCTCTCTCCTGCTGACTATTGCAGTAACATGGATTCTAACACAACAACCACTTTCAAGTTGAGATAAATATTACCTTATGGCATTAATGTTGCTTTTGCTCCTGTCATTAATAATTATATATATATATATACGGAGATTTCTGCGGGACAACCTGTTGAAAGCCACCGACCAGATTTGTGGGTGGTGTAAGGTCCCCTCCCGACCCAGAGTAACGTGGTGGTGGAACAAGGAGGTAGACAGGGCTATTAGACAAAAGAAACAGGCTTGGAAGGACTGGAAGAACGGTGGTAGCAGGGAATTGTACTAATGTGCCAGAAGGGAGGCTAGGCGACAGGTTTATTTAGCCAGAGGGGAAGCAGATAAGGAAAGATTTGCCAATGTTCTGCGCCGTGAGGACCAAAGACTCGAGGTATTTCGTGTTGCAAGACAGTGTAGGAGAGAGAATAGTGATGTTGTAGGAGAGAAATGTGTTTGCATGGATAATGGTACGCTTGCATTAAATGAGGATGCAAAGAAAGAGGTCTGGAGATGCCACTACGATAGATTGCTTAATAAAGAGAATGAATGGGAGAAAGAGAGCCTGCCGTATGTCGACCCCATAGAGGGACCAGCTATCCGAGTTGATAGTACCAGGGTAGATAAAGCAATTAAGAGTATGAAGACCGGGAAAGCCCCCGGCCCATCAGGAATCACTGCAGAGATGCTCAAAATATCTGGCAGTGTTGGCTATAGCCTAGTCACCCGTATTACGAACCAGGTGATACACGAAGGAGTCATACCCAATGACTGGTGTAGCAGCATCATAGTCAACTGCTACAAAGGTAAAGGTGATGCTTTAGATACAAATAATTACAGAGGCATCAAGCTGTTAGATCAGGTTATGAAAGTTACAGAGAGGGTCATAGCCCAACTAATTAGGGAGCGAATCAATTTAGATGAGATGCAGTTTGGGTTCGTGCCAAGTAAAAGCACTACTGATGCCTTATTTCTAGTGAGACAGTTGCAGGAGAAATACCTAGCTAAGGATAAACCTCTGTACCTGGCTTTCGTTGACATGGAGAAAGCCTTTGACAGGGTCCCCCGATCCCTTATCTGGTGGTCAATGAGGAAACTTGGGATAGAAGAATGGTTAGTGAGAGCTGTGCGAGCCATGTACAGAGATGCTGCCAGTAAGGTGAGGGTTGGAAATGAGTACAGCAATGAATTCCGGGTAGAGGTAGGGGTCCACCAAGGTTCCGTCCTCAGCCCCCTCTTATTTATCATAGTCCTCCAGGCAATCACAGAGGAGTTCAAGACAGGTTGCCCCTGGGAGCTCCTCTATGCTGATGACCTTGCCCTAATTGCGGAGTCACTATCAGAACTAGAGAAGTTTCAGGTGTGGAAGCAAGGTCTAGAACTGAAGGGCCTTAGAGTCAACCTAGCTAAAACCAAAAGGAAGGTAGATAAAACACAAACTCCTTCAGGTAGATGGCCCTGCTCAGTATGTAGAAATGGAGTAGGTAGTAACTCTATAAGATGTACCCGGTGCAAGCTATGGACACATAAGAGGTGCAGCAACATCAAAGGCAGGTTAACTAGCAAGTTAGTTTTTGTTTGTGGCAGATGTTCAGGTGCAATAAAGACTGCAAACAAACAACTTCTATCTCATTCCAGGGTGAAAAACTAGAGGTAGTCGATAGCTTCCGCTATCTGGGCGACCAAGTTAGTAGTGGGGGTGGGTGCGCTGAAAGTGTAGCTGCTAGAATAAGAATAGCCTGGGCAAAGTTTAGAGAGCTCTTACCCCTGCTGGCGACAAAGGGACTCTCACTCAGAGTAAAAGGCAGACTGTATGACGCATGCGTACGAACAGCCATGCTACATGGCAGTGAAACATGGGCTGTAACTGCTGAGGACATACGTAAGCTCGCAAGGAATGAAGCCAGTATGCTCCGTTGGATGTGTAATGTCAATGTGAATACCCGTCAGAGTGTAAGTATCTTGAGAGAAAAGCTGAACATTAGAAGCATCAGTTGTGGCGTGCAAGAGAGACGATTGCGCTGGTATGGACATGTGGTGAGAATGGATGAGGATAGCTGCGTGAAAAAGTGCCACACCCTAACAGTTGAGGGAACCCGTGGAAGAGGTAGGCCCAGGAAGACCTGGGCTGAGGTGGTGAGGCAAGACCTTCGTACATTGGGCCTCACCGAGGCGATGACTACGGACCGAGACCTTTGGAAATGTGCTGTGTGTGAGAAGACCCGGCAAGCCAAGTAAGATCGTTGCCAGTGCCCCTGGACTGGCTTGTGCGGGTGGCACATAAAAGACACCATTTCGAGCGTGGCCGTTTTCGTGCGGGTGACACGTAAAAGCACCCACTACACTCTCTGAGTGGTTGGCGTTAGGAAGGGCATCCAGCTGTAGAAACTCTGCCAAATTAGACTGGAGCCTGGTGTAGCCATCCGGTTTCACCAGTCCTCAGTCAAATCGTCCAACCCATGCTAGCATGGAAAGCGGACGTTAAACGATGATGATGATGATGATGATGATGATATATAATTATCACCACCATTTAACATCTGTTTTCCATGTTGGCCTGATTTGGATGGCTTGACAAGAACTGGCAAGGCCAGGGACTGCTCCAGGTTCTAGAGTCAGTTACAGCTTGATACCCTTTTTAATGCTAATCACTTTACAGGCTGTACTGGATGCTTTTTGCGTGGTTTTAAGATCTATCAATTCAGTTGTGGTGAGTGGGTCTTCTACAGCAATGTGTCACATGTCTTGCTCCTCTGACATCTCTTTCATAAAGCTCAGCAATTTGGGATTCGTCTTCAGTACTTTGTCCCATGTCTTCCTGGGTAGCAAACAGTGAGAACAAGTACTCAACACCTCATTTGGTGCTGCAGTTTCTTGAATGAAGTACCATAGGGATTCATCTTTGTACTCACTTTTTCTAGACTGTACATCATACACAATCTTCACCTGACTCAAAATGTAAGAACAATGTCATACAAAAAAAAAATTGTGAATGAATTAATATGTAAGATAATCCATAACAAATAACATTAGACATCTTAAGAAGCATTGTGTGTGACAAGAAGCACAGCTACACTGCAGCTTTGTCTTCCTTACTGGAAACCTTTCTCACACGCATTTCATTCGTCCCCACAATGGCCTCTTACCACACACCCTCCCCTCTTTACACTTCTCACCTTTAATATACTGAATTTCCTTCTTTTTTTTTTTTTGTTCCTTTTACTTGGTTCAGTTATTAGACTGGCCAAGCTGGGGCATCTGCCTTGAAAGGTCTTAGTTGAACAGATTGACTGCAGTACTCATTCTTTTTCAAAGCCTGGTACTTTTACTATTGGTCTCTTTTGCTGAATGGCTAAGTTATAGGGATGTCAACACACCAACACCATTTGTCACAAGTAGTGGTGGCTGACAAACACAGACACCAAGGACGGACGGAGACACACACACACACAAATGTGTGTGTGTGTGTGTGTATATATGTATGAAAATTGAGGGAGTGGAGCTAGTAAAATTAAGGTTTATAATTTTATGTATCGTAGCTACCAGATCGTCTGATGTAATAATTACTCAACGAGGGGTACTCAGCCAGCTACCCATCAGGCTGAAGATACCTTAATTATATGAAGGTTACATTTCAGATTATATCTTTGGTGAGTTAACTTAAGATTCCTTGATGGCAATGTAACCTTCAAATAATTAAAGTAGGTTCAGCTTGATGGGTAACTGGCTGAGTATCCCTCGTTGAGTAATTATTACATCAAAGGAAATGTAGGCTAAGAAACATATGTAACCTGAATTTTGCCTGCTCCTCTCCTTCGATTTGGATTTTTATTCACATTCACATAGTGACTCAATTTGCTGGGAGCCATAAAGGACTCTTTTCAGCTTATTGAACTTTGATATGAGAAAAGCTTACAACTTTCACCAATATATTCATTATTGTTTTTTTTTTTTATACCAACCATGGACTGCTCAAATCTTACAAATTTCCTACCCTTAGATCCTTGGATCATATAATCACACACACGTATATATCATCATCATCGTTTAACATATTTTCCATGCTGGCATGGGTTGGACAGTTTGACTGAAAACTGGTAAGCTGAGGAATTGCTCCGATGATGGTGACATAAAAAAAACTGGACATAAGAGGCATCAGATGTGATGTGCAAGAGAGACGACTGTGGTGGTAAGAGCATGTGATGAGAACAGCTGTGTAAAAAAAGTTCTGATCTCTAATTGTGGAGGGAACCTGTAGAAGCGGTAGCCCCAGGAAGACATGGCTCAAGGCAGAGGAGCATGATCTTTGAGCACTGGGCATCACAGGGGCAATGTGCTGTGCTTAAGGAGACTCGTCAAGCCAAGTGACATTGTAGTCGTGTGAAAGACACTCTTGAAATCATGCTTGTGACTGTTGCCAGTAGCATGATCTTTGAATTTAAGGCCTCGTGGAGGTGATGATAATTGACCAAGACCTTTGGTGATATGTTGTGTTTGAAAAGCCAAGTGAAATCACAGTTATGGTCATTGCCAGTGTCATGTAAGTGGCACCTGTGCCAGTGACACGTAAAAGGCACCCATTACACTCTTGGAGTGGTTGGCATTAGGAAGGACATCCAGCTGTAGAAACCATTCCAGATCAGACTGGAATCTGGTGCAACTCTCCATTTTGTCAGTTCCCGTCAAACCGTCTAAACCATGCCATCATGCAAAGTGGACATTAAATGGTGTGTGTGTGTGTGGTGCCTTGTTAGACACCTGGCACCTTACTGTTCTTAAGAAGACCTATCCTCCACAGCAGAAGTGTTAAGGGCACATTTCCTGGTGAAGTGGATTGACCTGCACGTGTACTGTACTGGTGCCATATAAAAAGCAGTTGTGTTGGTACCAAGTAAAAGCTCTTGTGCCAGTACCATGTTAAAAGCATCCAGTCGTAGAAATCAAGCCAGATCAGACTGGAACCTGGTGAGGCTCTGTGACACTTGTCAGCTCTAGTCAAACCATCCAACCCATGCCAGCATAGAAAACAGATATTAAAGGACGATGATGATGATATGTGTGTGTCATCATCATTTAGCATCTGTTTTCCATGTGTGTGTACACACACATACACATGTTGGGCTTCTTTCAGTTTCTGCCTATCAGATCTACTCTGATGGCTTTGGTTAGCCTGAGACTATAGTAGAAGACACTTTAATGATTGGGAAGCAAACTTTCTACCACATAGCCACACCTGTGCCCTATAGGTTCTTTTTTGTGGGGTCACATTCTAGGATTCTGAGCCCTTTGTTGAAAATTTTGTATTTATTTACCGCATACATTGAATATTTCCTATTAAAAGATATTCTTTACCATAAAATTAGTTTAGTGTATTTCATTTAAATAATTTAATTAAACTGTTTCATTTATTTTCTAAGTAATTTTCTTTCCAAGTGTTTCTGGAAAGAAAAATATTTTTTAGTTTTTATAATCTCAGAAATAGACCCCTATTTTTTATATAATTGTCATTTCTAATTACTTTCTCTCACCCCCAACCTTTACATCTCTGAAAAAAAAAACTATTTAAAAATCATTTCCAGTAAATTATTGTTATTATTTGTAAAATATTATTAACTTCCAAAAAGGGGAAGAGAAAGATAGTATTTGAGTCACTAATTAAGTAAACGACAGTATACTATGTAATATTAATGAACCTATATCTGGTTAGTTTTAAAGATGGCAGCATATATTTTTGTAGTTAAAATCGCAAATTTGCTAGCATTTGAGATGATGATGATGATGATGATTTTGAGGAAAACAACAGATTCAGTGTGTTTCATCATACACTCACTGAAAGGTATTTTAAAGTGCTTTTCTTGAGGACTATGTATGATTCTGTGCATGTGAGTGGAATAAAGTACAAAGCCATAAATTTATCATAAATAAACTGTTATACAAGTCCTGTATTTCAATTTTATCTTCTTTTGGATCAAATGTGTAGTTGTTGATATTTTAGTCAAGAGAATTGCTATATTGAATGTAAAATTTGTATTTCTGGCCAAAATGTTTTATATAATTGTGATGAGCCACCACTGCTGTGGTTTTGCAAATAGCTGACGGACCAGGAGAAATTTTCATTTAGATAATTTTTTAGAAAATGCCTTTTGAAGGTAACTTGGTTATTAAATAATGTAAGATACATATCAGGTGTGGGTTAGGTGCACTGGAGAAGGAGGTTGGATGAGGATGATGTGACTGCTCCACAGAACTGTGGATCTATCAGAAGCAATTCTTTGTGCCTAATAGACTTGTGGTTATCTCATTCCTCAGTCTGCCATCCATAATATGACCACATTAGATTAGCAGGGAAAGTTTTCGATACATTTCACAATTAAAAAAGCATATCCTATAAACCAGTAAATAAGGTAGTTATGTGTTGTCATGTCCAACCCATACCAGCATGGAAAATGGACGTTAAACGATAACTGTTGTTTATCACTTATATCGAATATTTGTAACTTTATTGATATATTTCTGTCTGTCTGTCTCTCTCTGAAATCTGACATAACTATTAAACCCTTTATAACAGAAACCTTTCTTTTAATCAGTCTTAAGATTCTCTTTAAAAGCTACTAACCAAAACTCCTGTTGCTTCCTCTAAATACCGGATCCTATAAAGTAGAATCAATATTTCTGTTAAGTCCAAGACAGCAAACAGAATCGTTAGCATTTTTGACAAAATGCCTAACATTTCGTTTGTCTTTACGTTCAGAGTTCAAATTCCGCCAAGGTTGACTTTGCCTTTCATCCTTTAAGGATCAATAAAATAAAGTACCGGCGTTGATGTAATTGACTTACCCCCATCCCTCAAAATTGCTGGCCTTGTGCCAAAATTTGAAACCAGTATTTTTGTTCTTGGAGGACATTTCTTATTTCAATTTTTTCTTTGCATGGTGGCGGTGAGCTGACAGAAACGTTAGCATGCCAGGCGAAATGCTAAGTGGTATGTCGTCTACCTTTACGTTCTGAGTTCAAATTCCACCAATTCATCCTTTTGGGGTTGATAAATTAAGTACCAGTTGTGTACTGGAGTTGATCTAATTGACTGGCCCCCTCCCACAAAATTTCGGGCCTTGTGCCTAGAGTAGAAAAGAAGTTTTCCTTGCAATTTTATCAGATTCTTTGAGAATTTACTTTACTTAGTTCAGATTGTGTCTTTCCTCTCAACTCATTCCAGTTATTGCTTGAAATTTCTGAAACTTCTTACTGGCTTTCTTTGTGTTTTTGGTATTTTTATTATGGGAGTTGTTATTTCATATCATGTCTAAATACTAATGTTACTTTATGTTACAGCTAATGGTATTAATGTTACAAAGACAGGAACATCTTTACAATTAACATTTGTTTTTTGACTGCTATTTCATATTTCAGGTACAGCAACATAGGCTAAGTTAGGTCCTGGCTGTTTAAAGTACCATTGAGGCAACCAGGTAACCAACAAGATGTGTGTGCCTGCAGTCTGACATTAATATGCATGATGGCAATCGTTTACTGCATTACTCAGAGTTTGGCTTTAGAATGAATTAGATTTTTTTTTTTTTTGTAGTCCTTCTGATGCTATCAGAAGAACAAAAAAAATGTAGATTTTCATTTAACCTTCCTTCGTTTACCAGTATTGTGCCATCAATAAGATGGGGTACATTATGATTAATAATAATCTTAGTTATAATCAATAAAATAGGGGGCCATCATCATAGCAACATTGAGCTTTGTATATTTTTTTTTATGCTCTTGTTTCCGTTCTGAATAATTGTATCCAACCTGAACGTATTTGTTAGGGTTGCAGGATTTCTCTCAAATAACAGCAGAGTAAACTGATCAGTCTCTGGCAGGTCTTTTATAACATCAATTATTGTTGCTAATTACGGATTTAAAAACTGGTGATGATACAAACCTGAGAACAATAGGAAAAAATACATGGCTGCAACATTTTGGTTGGCTCTTAATGTCTGTGAGTTCAATTCCTGGGTCAATAAAATAAAACTTTAGTTAAGTATTGATGTTGATTATATAATTGATGAATCTCATCTCTTCCAAATTGCTGGCCTTGTGCCTAAATTAGAAACAGTCGTTTAAGACAACAATGTGAAGATCTGTAATGGACAGGATATTGATATTTCATAGATTATGCTTCACTTGAAACTTAACCCTCAGATTTCATTTTCTACCTTTTTTTTTTTTCCCTACTCAAACCTCCTCTAATAACAATCTTCTTACTAACGTTTCCACATTTCATTGACTGCTGCTCAATTTTAAAATGCTAACCCTAACATTGCTTTGTTGTGAAAGGTTGCACTATAAATGACATCACAGCAAATACATCAGAATGTAATTATTTATTTATCATGGCACACAGATCATTCATAGATTCATTGTCATATTCTTTACTCAGCCAGTAAAATACAAACATTAACCCTTTAGCATTCAGATTATCCTGTCAAACATAAAGAGCTTACCCATTCACATCATTTTCAATTAAACCATCCATTATCTTGTCGCTTCTACGTTTTGATGATGTGATTGTTTCATTTTAGAATGACATTGTAGAGTAAGTGTGAAAGGCCAGTTTCAGCATAAAGCAGGTTGGAATATTTTAAAATATTTTATATTGGAACAAGAAAAAAAACCCTTCTAAGAAGACCAATTCCAAAAGAAACCACTAAAATAATCCTCTATTTTACCATGTTAATATTCTTTGATGTTGTCTGTCTCTCTATTTCTTTTTATGTGGAATTTCTGCACCAATTATTATAAAACTGTTGGCTTACTACTTCGTTTGTTGATAGTTCATTTTTTTCTTTGAGATTTCTAAAGATTCCAGACCTTTACAATGGCATTTGTTTTCTTTGAATGTATTTATTATTAATGGAATCTAATGAATTTATTCTGTGAATATAAACTTTAAATATTTTTTAGGTGTATTTATTTTGTGGATAAATAACAATGAATTTACTGATTGATGCTGTAATTCATTTACAAGGTTATATAATGTAATTAGCAAGTGATGTATTTACTGTGAAATAATTAACAAGAAATTTCCAGTGAATCTTGTAAAAGTTTAAATTTTCCTAACCCCACCCCATGCAATTTGCATATGTTTAATAATCAACTAACATGTTTACTAACAATAATATATCCCATACTAATTATCAGTTTAATTAATGCTACACACACACGTAGGTAAACTCCAGTCTCCATAGAATACCAGATACTGTAACATTTCTGACAGGCACCTTCAATGCATGGTGACAGTGACTCCCCCACCACCACCATCCTCCTTACGAGTCAGAAAATGACAAAAACAATTTGAATAATGGTGTTTTTATATTTAAGTCTCCTCCCCCTTCATTTAGATTCCTCTTAATTACTTGCTGCCTTTCCTATTAAGAATGGAACCAATTAACTGACTTCTCAAAGATTTCTCCATTAATTTATCTTCCTTTTAGCCATTTCCTGGTCTCGTTCACTGACTACCAAAATGTGCACATACTCTGTTCTGGTCACTTCAAATAAATGGTTGTGCTAATCATTCTTTACAGAATGAAATTGTCAGTCGATTATTTCCCAGTCTTTTCGGAAATCTAAAACCAGATTTTTGTTATTCTTTCTCCCAGACTTTTATCTCTGGATGATGATGATGATGGCCAGAATAAGAGGGACACTGAAAAGAACAGCAGTTTGCAAAATCTCTATGAATCTGACACAGGTAAGAACGTTCGAAGTAGCTCAGCAAAGAGAGACTTTCTCATGTTGTATGTGGATGTGTATAAAAGATGTTAGAGGTTGTCTTGTATATCCACTTCTATTTTTTGATTGGGAATCGAATTCGGATGTTTAATCTAAAATAATAATAAATTTGGTGAATGGATTTCTGTCCATGTAGAGATGTGAAGAAGGGAGATAAAAAAATGTTTGTTAATGTTACAGTTTGCTTGATGATGAATCACCTTGGATATACAACATTCCACCGCTGGACGTTATCTTGTTGCCTAGAACATATATAGTCTCTGTGATGTTTTGTGTATAAAACTGAAGAAAATATTCCATTATATTGTGTTTTTAGATGTGTGTATTTTACCACGGAGAAGCAATCAGTACAAAGTACCACATTTGAGAAAAAAAAGGACAAACCCTGTCTATCGACGTAATACTATGTTCTGTGATGTTCAAGGTTTGTTCAGTACACAGCACCGACATTGGCCTGTTGCACCAGAAATGTTCCTCATATCAACCTTTAATTCTACACTTACCTACCTCCACCACCATATTTATTATACATGTTGTACTTTGTGATATTTTTAAAAAAAAACCCACATGGTAGTAAACAATGTTGAATTATTTGTGGTTAACAGATTGGCCATCATCTTCCCAGTTTGCTTACATGGATTTAACTGAAAGCTGATAATCTTCTTGATCCAAGAGTTACATATTTGATAAACCACATTTGTAAATTGGTTACCTCCCTTGGAACGTAATTCTAAGAACACGACGTCATTTTTTTAAAATATATTTTTTTAAAGCCTGTAATTAAATTACAACGAATTGCCTCACCATCGAACAGTGTAAACTGAATGAGTGACAAGCCACAGAATTATTCATCTTTACTATTCCTTTTTCTGTATCGTATTTGACTTTTAATATTTTTACATAATTTTTTTTTTGTGTAATTCCTCAACAAACATGGTTTTCACATTGCTTTGAGCGAATGGAGACACAGCATCAAGTAAAGAGTTAGTCTTTCAGGATGCAAGGCTACCTCACTAGTGTTTGTACCACAGTAAAATGTATTGAAACACATGCTAGTCTGGACATTTGATGATAATGATTTTGTTGTTGATGGAGCAGGAAATTGATTGGGTTTTCGTTTGTTTGTAGAGAAGGAAAGTCACAAAACGAATCTTGAGAATCCGTTCATTGACTTTGAGGAGGATGACACGAAGAACATCGAAGATCTAACATCACAGGAACTCGACAAGATCAATGCTCAAAAACTAGAAAAATCAGGTTTGTAGACTCACTATATTATAGTGTGTGTATATATGGATATATTATATATAGTTACTATATTCTTGTTCCATTGGTTTGCAGGGAAGAAAGATCCACTTACTGATAACCTAGATGACAATGAGGCTGATAAAGATGATATTTCTCTGTTAAATGAAATCCTCAATGCTCCCTCCACTGAAGAGGATGAATTTAGTCGAGAGTGGCAAGCTGTATTTGGTCCCAATTCATTATCGTCGACGTTAAGTTTTACACCTGTGGAAAGTGACCAACCCAACAATGTTGCTGGCTTTATGCCATCCAGCCTCCTCGATAGATCTTCAGACATTGACAAACTGACTCTCACAGAAGGTAAAAAAACTTCAACATGTCTTCCTCCTCACTTTTACCACAATTTTGATGACTTCTCTTACATTGTTTTTTTTGTTTTACTTTGATTCCAGCTGATTCTAAAATCACTCAAGAGTTGAGTAGACTCAACTCCGAAGAAATCAACAGTTCTCTACTCAGTACCAATCAGGCACCGTCTTCCACCCCGTCGTCTTCAGTCCTGCAACAAGCACAGTCAAATTCTCAGCCTAAACAAAATAAAACCAAAACTAAAATGGTAGGTTGTTTTGTTTTTTTTTAAAGCTGTATCAGAACTATTTCTTTCCTTCAGCTGAAATCTTGAAATAAATGAAACCCCCCCTTTTTTTTTTTTTTTTTTTCAGGACAAAAAACCCGATATGTCTGCCTGGTTCAGTTTGTTTGCTGATCTCGACCCCTTGGCAAACCCTGATGCTATTGGAAAGAAAGGAGACGAATTGGCAGATGCGTGAATCTGGTCAAACTTCAATATTTAAATAAGATTTCCTCATTTGATTCTATTCAAT